>NW_026000080.1:3282537-3309379 GCF_001458135.2 Marmota marmota marmota
TTTCCTTTTTTTTTTTTTTTTTTTGTCATTGCACCATGGTGTTTCTTGGCTTACCTTTAAAGACTGCTGGTTATCCACTGAGAAAAATATTTATTCTGGGATTTGGGGATTTTTAGCATTATGCAACTACCTGATTTTCCTAAACAATGTTCTTTCTTTTCTTTTTTCAATGTGGCCAACAAATTAAAGAATTTCTGGCACATTTACTCTGCAGTTTCAGTGTTTATTCAAGGTCATGTGACTGTAACTGAAGGACAGTACTGAGGAGGTTTGAGTTGCCTTTGTGAATTTCCCTCTGTACAAATGAGTGCTCTGAGCCAAGTAGACTTAGCACATCTGTAGTAAATGAGTCTACCATGCTGCTTTCATTGAGTTGAACTTCTGTATGAACACACTACCTCAATCATTTAGGAAAAAGGAAAACAACTTTTCCTTACAAAAATCATAAATCCATTTGTCACCAAAACCAAAGCTTACTGGTCTTTTTATTTATTTATTTTTTATTGCTGCAAGTTTGTTGGAAAGGAAAGAATGAAACAAAACTAACAACTTATGACAAATCAAGGCCTTTCAATATTGAATTTAGAGTTTTTCAGGTGAACCCAGGCTTACATGTTGTCTAAAATGAGATTCTTGTGTTAAAAGAACATTGAAAACCTTGAGTTTTCCATTTGTGGATTGTTTCCAGTACTGTGTAAGAAGGAAAAACACACTTCATCAACCCATTCCTAATCCAAGCATGGAGCAGCAGGACCACCATGGAAGCAGGAACACAATCAGCCCAGCTGCTCATCTGCTTTCTCTGTGTTCTCTGGTCTACAAGTAGTTACACTACACTCCATTTGGCCAATTCTGTTGACTCTTCATTACTAACACATTGATTAATCTAGTTATGGTTCATCCTGATTACTACTTTCTCCCTTTTTTCCAAACCTTGTTGCTTGTTTGGGCCCATTTTCCACTCATTAGGACCTCTTCCAGAATAGACAAAACTCTGACTGCTTATTAGCAACAAAGTGAAAGATTTGCGAGGGGATGTAACTTTCCTAGTTCAATCTTCAGTGGCTCCCAATTAGATAAAGTTCATGCTCTTTTTGGAATGATGTTCCTTCATGATTGGCCACTGTTTACATTTTCAGTCTCACATGCTACCTTGTTCCTCACATGTGTTGTACATTTCAGTCATAATAACAGCTAACGATTATTAAATGCTTTCTGTGTGCCAAGCACTATTCCAGGTGCTGAAAATATATTAAATTATTTACCTTCACAGACTCTCCATGAAGTAGATATAGCTGTTTTCTACAGTTTACAGAAAAGGAAACTGAGACTCAGAGAGACTAACTTGCCCAAGGGTACACAGACAATGAATAATGGAGCAAGAATTTAAAACCAGGCAACCTGATTTCATTCCAGTTCTTAACATATCTTTTAAGTATACTTAGTTACTTAGAAATTTCCTCCAAATTCTTTGTATTTACTGGCTTGTCTTCGTACATGTAATTTATTCCCTCTGTTTAGAAAACTTTTCCATCTTTCCCTCAAATTTGTGGTGAATAATCTGTTAACCTTTCAGTATTTAATTCAAAGAATACTTCCTTTATGCTCTCTTCTATATCAGAATTAAGCATGTCTGCTTTGAACTTTTGTATACTCAAGGCACTTCCTCTATCAGAGAATGAATAATATAGGTGCTAATTACTTGTCTTCATGTCTTTCTCTTCCAAGAAGTTGTAAACTCTTGTGGAACAATTATGTTTTACTCATCTTTGTGTCCCTGACACCTTGTACAGTGTGAGGCTCATAAGAGAAGCTCTTACAAACCGTTGAGCCATAAATGTTCTTTGTATAATAACTACAACCTTAGAGACCTCAGTTTAGATGTATTAGCTACTTAAAATCTTAAGTATAGTCTATTAAATGAATACAATACCTAATTCATATTACTTTTATAAGCATCAAATGAAATATTGTATATAAAGTGCTTGATACACACTGCATGCACTTATTGAGTTAATATCTTTCCATACTAATAAATATGACTGGTTAATGGTGTTGTGTTGTGAAAAATATAGAGCCATGAGATAATGAGAGGAGCAGGTTCTGTATAGAATAGCCGAGGGAGTCACTGAGAAAGTCATACTTGAGCTGAGGACTGAAGGTAAGACTAAACTAGATATGAGAACTTCTATGAGAAAGGAGCCAAAATGAAAACACAGTCAGGAAAAAGTTTTGCATGTTCACAGAATTACTGGAGGATAAAATAAGGTAGCAAGGGTATAGTCTGTGATTTTTTAAACAAAAGGATATACATTTATTTCTTCATAGCACCGTGAGCCTAAACATGTCTAAGAGCCACAGTATAGCTGAAAAGTCCCCTTTTATGCCCTGGTAATCCTGTGACAGTGTGTTGACACTTGTATGAATGAGATTCATAGGATACACTTCTTTTGTCTAGTATTATAGAGGCTTTTGCCTTGTCCATTTTTCAGTATTGATAAGCCATCAATTGTTATAATGAAAATAATTAGTAATTATTAGTAATAATTAATTATATGTGAGGTAAAACAGTATCAAAATGCCTGTTTTTATTACATTTGAAGAAGTGGTTACTTAGTTTTCTTTGCTCTTGGGAATGGACGTAAGTCAAGCGAATCTATCTTTACCACCTTCAGACTTGCCTCCATCGTGCTCTCATTTCCCTAAGTTTCATATAGTTAGAGATTCAAAACTAAAATTACCTCCTAACTTTAGCATACAGCTCATTCATAAATCTTTTTTTTCTAGAAGTTGGCTACATTACTTATGACTGGCACGGCAGGAAAACGTTATGAATGCTACATTATTTATGTATAATGTAGTCTTACATATAATCACCTAATAATTACTATCCCACGTATTTTTAAACAGCCAATTCTTTCCTAGAAGGGATATATTTAGTAAACCAAATAAAATGAGAAATGTCTATTTAAACAAAAGTGTTTTTAGTTGCTAGAGTAAAGGAAGCAAAGTATAACTTTTATAACTCATGGGTTTGCTGGTTTAATCAAAAAAAAAAAAAAAGAAGAAGAAGAAAGAAAAAAAAAAACCCAGAGTACTTCCATTGCCTAATAGTGCAAAGAAATTTCAGGACAGCATACTTATTTTTGGTACCATAGAAAGTAAATTAATTTAAATTACTACCTTCCTAACACATTTAATAACTGTATAAATATAATGCCATGTGGAAAGAGGTGGAAAGAGCCTGGTGGTTGGTAAAGCAAAGGAAGAAAAAAAAATGTTTTCCTAAAATAATTTTCAAGATAGTTCTTTAAAGAAAAACCTCAACTAATTTGAAATTTGATGTCACTTTAAATTTTATCATTCTAGTGTTGAGAAATCAATGAAATTAACATCATAAATACTTAAAATTTTACTCAGCATAATTTTAAAGATAGATTTCCCAGCTAATCCTCCTTAAAATGTGGATTTCTATTGTTGCCCAGATTTAACAAATTTTATATATTACTTATTTCTTAATATGTTTCTTTCAATCTAAATAAGACTACAACAGCTAAACCAAGGGAATAACTGAGAGACATTCTCTTTGATGTTTCAATATTATATACACACCAAGCATCATCATTGCAGAGTCTGTCTCTTTCTTCTAAATGTGTATAGGTAACCCCATTTTCCTTCCCAGATCTTTCCATTCAGTTCCCCAGAGGAAAATCAAATGGAAAGGCAATGCCATATTCTTTCCTTAACTGAAATTAAATGAAATACAACACTGTAACCATAATGCTGCTACAGTTTCTGACACATAGGAGGCACTCAATTAAAAGTAACTCTTGGCGTTTGATCTTTTTTGCTGCCCTTAACTCATCCAAGTACAGTTCTTGTTTCCTTAGGACGTCAAAACTTATGCCATCAGTTTCACTTCTATCAAAATTGACAACACTTTCTTAAAGGATTCAAAACTGATTTCTAAAAAAAGAATGGCTTCTGTCTGAGAATAATAGAACCCTTCAGCCATGAAACATCATGTACTCTTAATCATTATATTAAATTTTATAGGACTCAGATGAACTATTCATTGATTGCAGCATCTCTAACCACAAGTAATAACTATTATGGCTTTACTTACTTTTTAAAATTTGCCCAGAATGACTTTACCTTTTGCTGAATAGTTTTAAACAAGTCAAAATAAGTCACTGGAAAGAATGTCTAGGGATTAGTGTCTGTTTCTCTTGCAAGCAAAATTAATCATCCATCTGTGTGTTCATAAGAAGTATTTGTTCTTTACTTGTGTGAAACATTGTTTGGAACTTTGTACAGAACACTCTGCTACTATGCTCAAATTTCTTGTTAGTATTACAGATAATAAAACAAATAAGATAAAATGACACACTAAGACAATGTATGTTCCACTTGAAATACTAAGTTTTAACTACCTCATTACAATTCCTATGCACCGAGCAGCAGTGCATAGAAATGAAAATGCATGAGAAGTTCTCCACTGTATCAACTCAATTTTGCTATTGCAGTATAAAAGCAGCCAGATAATACATAAATGAATGAGTATGGCTGTGTTCCAATAAAACTTTATTCACAGTTATTTAAATTTTAATTTCATATCATTTTCACATCTTTAAGTATTATTCTTCTATTGATTTTTCCCATCATTTAAAAATGTAAAAACTACTATTCTTAGGTCATAAGCTATACAAAAACAGATGAATTACCAGAGTTTGGCTTGCAAACCATAGTTTGCAAACCTTAATTAGGATTTGGTTTTAAGGATATACTATTGGCTTGCTTAGCTTTATTCCCAACTATTTTTAGTAAATTTTCTCAGATCATGTGTGGTTGAGAAAATTTTTCATAAGGAAACATTAATCAGTTATTAGAGTTGTATAATTTTTCAAAAAAGAATGTCACATAACATACTTTACACTTAGGCTACATAATTTAGAAGGTACTGGCAAACTTTGTACTGCCTTGGTGTTTTCATTTAGAAAACCCAAGATTATCATATTAACTATTAGAGATTTCAGGTATGTGCTAGATGCTTCCAAAATATTCTTTAATTGTTTCACTTATTTGGGAAAGAATCCCTGGATATCTGCAGAACCTAGGCAGTACATCAACAGCGGTCTTCTGGAGCACAACCCTTCCTAAACTTATTGAGTCTCTATATCAATTTAATAGGAACTTCACAGTTTCATTTCTTATCTATGCTTTCTAGGGCATCAAAGGCAGTCCAGGAAGAACAGGACTCGCTGGGTCTCCAGGTCCTCGAGGAATAAAGGGCTCATCAGGCCTTCCAGGAAGCCCTGGAGTTCCAGGCCCAAAGGTACGTTAATGTTTTTTTCTGATGGTTAAGCAGTATTGGCCATCCTTATACTTGTCCTGGGTTCATTGGCTAGATCACAAGATGGCAAGATTAATGTCTTTTAATAAAATTTGGTTAATAGTAAAAACACATTAGGGAAAAAGGAAAATGAATGGTCTGTATGTGTCCATTTCCTGTAATGGCCATAGTGCATGTGATTAAGCAAAACAGCTCATTACCCAGATCTAGTTAAGCTTTAAGAAATGCTGGCTTTGAGTGTAGCTCAGTGGAAGAGAGTATTTGACTAGCAGGCCCTGGGTTCAATCCCAACACTACCCAAAAAAAAAAAAATGTTAATTTGGACTCATTTGGGTTCTTCTTCCTTTTCCGTTATCTATCTTTTCCAAAATTTTATTACATCTTAACTTGATTTTCGTTTACGATTTTTGGTTTACGTCTAGAGAAATTTTAGATTTCTGACCCATATAAGTAAATTGAAACTGATGATCCAGTTGCTCACTGTTTATAGTTTTAGCCTTCTGTTAATGTTTATACCATAATTGTCCCTTTCTACTAAAACCCAAGCAGCTAAACAAATGATAAAACTAGGGAAAGAAATAAGAAAGATTCCTACCTCTCATGTATGAGTCTGCATAAAGAGGACCTACACTTGTCAAGTCTCAAACTTACAGGTTTGTGTCAATAAAGTGAAAGATATTTGTTAATTTTACAGCATTTTTGGCAAAAGTCTACCAAGCATCATTTTTTTATTATCCTATCTATCTATAAAATTCACCTGATTCCTAAGTTTACTTTTAGAAATGGTATAAAAAGTATTCCAACTCTCACTTCAAAAAAAAATAAAAGAAAGAAAAGAAAATCAATATAAATGAAAAAAACTTGACTCAAAAACATGATAATGGAAATTATGTGTATCATTAAGTGGGCTTTTAGGGAATAAAGGGACCTAAGAAAACAGATAATGGAAATTTCTTAATGGTGGAACTGAGATGATAATTATGGAAAAAACATGGGTTCTGGTCTGTACTTAGGAGACTGCTCTGTTTCTGCTATCAGATGGCTGAGTCATCTCTGTATGGTTAGGAAAAATACATCAAAATGATGTCAATTCAAATAATATACAAGTTCCATCTCATGTAACCCCCCCACACACACACACATACTCCACCTTCGCCCATCCCCTCTGTAGCCCTCATATCCCCTTCTAGTTTTATAATTACCTCCTACTCTCCTCTTTACACACTTACCACCACAATCTCTGAAATTTTATTTCCTTACTGCTATACCTCTTATTTATTAAAATCAAATATTACTTGCTGAAAAATATTGGTGGAAACAATTATTTAGAATTTGATTTCCCGGTGCTTTCACTATGCTTAAGTCTTTGAGTTCCATTGAAAAGTCAATATGTTTATAAGTTCTGAGGTCAAGATCACCTTTCTTTGTTTTATCCACAGGGTGAACAAGGGCTCCCTGGTCAACCTGGAGTTCGAGGTAAAAGAGGTCACAGAGGAACACAGGGTGATCAAGGACCACATGGAGAGCCTGGTCTGAAAGGGCAACCTGTATGTGCCAATCCAGAAATTCACCAAGTACCCATTCTACAGACTAAGCCACCAGTGCACAGTAATAATTATCATGTCTATACAATTTCAGGGTGAACATGGTGATCAAGGTTTGACAGGTTTCCAAGGATTCCCAGGCCCCAAAGTATGTTTATATATTTTCTGCTCATCTTCAAGCTATCTAGAAAAAGAGTTATTGAAATATTTAGTCTCTGACTTGAGCTTTTCTTTTTAACCTGCATAATTTCAATTGGTACAGTCATATATTTAAATTTTGATCATTTTAATTGTTAAACATGTGTAATTATATATTTTCCTAGAAATTTTATTGTACGATTTCCTTTTGTTCACATATTTAAGAGTATTTTTGAAGAAGCAATTCTTGATAGATGGGTATTAAGATTATTTTCTTTGTAAAATAATAACATAGAGCTAAAAATTTTGTCTTTTTCTTCTTATTATATGTCTAGGGTCCTGAGGGAGATGCTGGCATTGTGGGAATATCAGGTCCTAAAGGTCCTATTGGGCAGAGAGTAAGTGTAGAGTCATATTGGCTACCTAGAAATTGTGCTTCTTTGTTTGTTGTAGTACTTATGAACTCAAAAATTAGTATACTCCGAATTAATAGCCTAGTAAAATGATTTTTTCAGATAGAAAATCATAAAAGTACTTATGGAGTTCAACATTTTGCAGTTCATAAATTAACTTTAGCAAAATACCTCCATGGACCACCCATATTTCCCAGTTCTTACTTTAAAAAAAGAATCATCAGAATTACCGTGAAGACTGGAGAGTGTATTTATTAACTCACACTGGTAGCAAAAACAAAAAGTAGTTTCATGTCATAAGCCTAATGCAACCAGAAGCCAGAGACCACCCCCACGCACCACCTGGTGGAGGCTTGCCTGTGACCAGAGCTCTTCAGACCACACTGTGAAAAATATTTCCCGATAACTGTGTTTTCCCAACTCAGGGGCAAGTGTCCCAAGAGAGTGATAAGAGTTGCTTAAGGAGTTTTTTTTTTTTATTGATTGTTCAAAACATTAAAAAACTCTAGACATATCATGTTTCATACATTCGATTCAAGTGGGTTATGAACTCCCATTTTTACCCCAAATACAGATTGCAGAATCACATCGATTACACATCCACATTTTTACATAATGCCATATTAGTAACTGTTGTATTCTGTTACCTTTCCTATCCCCTACTATTCCCCCTCCCCTCCCCTCCCATCTTCTCGCTCTACCCCATCTGTTGTAATTTAATTCTTTCCCTTGTTTTTTTTCCCTTCCCCCNATGTTTGGGCTCCTGTAGGCTTCCAGGATTTGGCAATCCATTCCATCTTTCATATCTGGGAAGTTTTCTAGGATTATTTCATTCAATAGATTGTTCATTCCTTTGGTTTGAACCTCTATGCCTTCATCTATCCCAATGACTCTCAAGTTTGATTTTTTTATGACATCCCATGTCTCTTGGATAGATTGCTCGTGAATTTTAAGCATCCTTTCTGTGTTGACTATATTCTTTTCAAGTTGATAAACTTTGTCTTCATTATCTGATGTTCTGGCTTCTACTTGATCTAGTCTATTTGTAATATTCTCGTTTGAGTTTTTAATTTGGTTTATGGTTTCCTGCATTTCTAGGATTACTGTTTGATTTTTTTTTAAATCTCTATCTCCTGGTAGAGCTCGTTCTTTGCCATTTGAATTTGCTTATTTAATCCGTTTTCAAAATATACTTTCATTGTTTGAACTTGCTGTCTAATGTCTTCTCTAAGATTCTGTTCCATCTGAGTTAGGTATGCCTTGAGTTCTTTCTCTGTTCATTTTTCTGATGCCTCTAGGTTCTCCTGTGTATTTAAGTTGTCCTGCATTGTTTGTAATCCTTTTTTCCCTTGTTTTTTCATGGTGCTCAAGTTACTTTCCAACTCTGTTTGACTGCTGTGTTTCTGTTTTCTCCTTTAAATTTGTTTTGGTTTTTATAGTTCCACTATCTCTCCTTTGTGTTAGGAGACAATGTTTAGGGATGTTGGATTTAATTGTGATTTAAGATAAATTCATTAGTTTCATTAAAGGCCTTCAGATTTTGATAGCATATAGAGAATTGAGGTTTGGACTTAGGATTTTATGTTAAGGTCGGGCGATTTGATGGTATGGAGGTTAGTATATGTTAGCTTCTTTGGGGGGTTGCTCAAATGCAGGCGGATATTAACAAGAGAATAGACAGGAGTACTTGGGGGTAGTTAAGGGCTTAGGCGGACTATAGAACTATTCGTAGTATTCATCTATTTGCATTTAGTAAGTTATATGTAATCTGGTGTTCATACTTAGCTTAAGGAGTTTTAAAATCAGGGTCTGAAGAACTCCAGATAACATTGTAGTGCCTATAGTTTCAAACTCTAGAGAATATAAATAAACTATCAGCAGTTAATGGTTATTACTTTTATTTTGTTTTTATTAATCATAGTTTGCTAATTGATGAGATATTTTATAGAACTGAAACTTTAATGTCATCTGTATGGCTAACTACAACTGCCAAGGCAAATGTGGAGAAAACAGAGAGGAAGACAGGAAACAGCTCAGATGCAGTAGAAAGGAGTCCTGAAAAACTTTACAACTGAAAACCACTGTCCTAAAGAAAATATAAATCAAAATTTTAAAAATTTTTTTCAGAATTTTTTTAGAATATTTCTTTAGCATTCTGTAGTTTTCATTGTGGAGGTTTTTCACCTCTTTCATTAAGTTGATTCCCAAGTATATTTTTTTATGCTACTATAAATGGGGTAGTTTTCCTCATTTCCCTTTCAGAGGATTTTTCACTGGTACTCAGAAATGCCTTTGATTTATGGGTGTTGATCTTGTGTCCTGCTACTTTGCTGAATTCATTTACTAGTTCTAGAAGTTTTCTGGTGGAACTTTTTTGGTCTTCTAGGTATAGAATCATATTGTCAGCAAATAGTGTTAATTTGAGTTCTTCTTTACCTTCCCTTTAATTTCTTTAGTCTGTCTAATTGCTCTGCCCAGTGTTTCAAGAACTGTTAAATAGAAATGGTGAAAGAGGGCATCCCTGTCTTGTTCCAGTTTTTAGAGGGAATGCTTTCAATTTTGACTACCATATTTACAAATTATCACTTGAAGTCAATTTCTGTATTTACAAAGTTTTCTCTTAGATTTAGACCAACAAATAACTTCACTTTAAGCCAATTAATATTAAAACTATCGACCAATAGGCCACATGATGTTATAATTATTTCAAATGACAATACTCTATTCTCTATACCTTTGTAAGAGTCAGAAAAAGATAAAGCCTGTTAGATAACTACATTTATGTATTAGGTTAAATGTTAGCCAGAGAGACAATTTTACAGGCAGTATAAATTGAAGTGAAAATTGTTGGGAAACACTAAATCAAGGATTTTGTATTCATTGAGAAACAATAGGCATCATACCTAGTATGGAAGGAATCTGCAGGGGCTTGAACTCATTCAAGGTTATCTTCATAAGCAAATATCATCTTACAGTTTAAAAGGCTCTTTTCACATTTAATTTCACAGTGGCCCTATTTTACCGATAAAGAAACTAAAGTTTGGTTGGTTATATATGATATCCCCCAATTCTTTCCTATATTGTCTATTATACACCTCAGTTTACTCAAACATTTGTTCCTTCAGCGTGTGTACAAAAATTTGTTCAAAATTTTGTTCATCATTCTATTCTTTTTAAAATAGTTTCATTTGTTATGTAATGACACATGTATAATATGTATGTATCATTTGACTTATCACCACATAAACATTCTGATTCTAATTTGTAATTGTTGGAAATTATACATATACAGCTGTCCAGAAAGGAAACTATAATAGTATGTACAATTGTGTCACATACTGTTAACCAAGATCACTACAATTTATAGTAATACTACAAGATTTTATCATAAAACCATAATTATTTACACATGGCTATTTTACCATTGCACAAAATATTTCTTTGAAATTTTTCTGAATTATACTGAGAATGAGACTGACTGCTTTTCTTTAATCCCAACAGGGAAATACTGGCCCTCTTGGCAGAGAAGGTATAATAGGCCCAACTGGTAGAACTGTAAGTTTGTCACAATACAATTCTTTTCTTTGTTTTTTATACTCTTTTTTGTTGTTGGTGGTGGTGGTGGTGGTGATGGTGGTATTTATTCCTATTTCTAGAATAAGTCACAGAGTAACATCCTGGATATTTGAGAAGTAAAAGACAAAAATACATATACATTTTTCTGGAAGGTCATTACTGAGAACTTAGGGATCCTATATGTAATGAAGAAAGGGTGAGCAATGAAGCTGACACCTAAAACTGGAGCTGAGTAAAGAAAATAGAACAGAGTCTAGGAGTGGAGTGTCACAAGCATAGAAATGATCACTGAGGCTATAAAAATGGGTTTGTTTTCTGAAAAAAAAAATAAAGATAGCAAAGAAGTACAGACCACCAAGATTTGAGTCTCAGGAAGAACCCAGTTTAAAGGAAAGAAAAAGAGAATGGTAGAACCAGGAGGAAAATCAGGATAGTCCCAGCTTAGGTAAATGGAAGTTTTGAGAAAGGAGTAGTCAAGAGTGATCTTTTTTTAATATTTATTTTTTAGTTGTAGTTGGACACAATAACTTTATTTCATTAATTTATTTTTATGTGTTGCTGAGGATCGAACCCAGGGCCTCGCACATGCTAGGCGAGCACTCTACTACTGAGCCACAATTCTAGCCCCTCAACAGTGATCTTTGAGGGAGCAAGTTGCAGTAGACAATGTAGTGAAGACTACAGTGAAGAAAGGATAGATAAAATATTTAATGACATTTCTCAAAAATTTTTAACTCCTATAGGGTGTTTTGGTTTTGTTTTGTCTTCCACTCCACCCTACAAACACAACTTTTCTCAAATTCTCATAGCAAACTTTGGAGTAGATATTATTATTTCTCTTAAATAGATGAGGAAATAGTTAAGAGATATAGTTATTCAAAGTAATAGAGCTACTGAATTACATATCTGATGTTTCTTACTTCAAAACCAGTGCTTTTTACCCTTTTCAAGCTATATCTGAAGAGGAAACAGATCATATATTGCAG
This sequence comes from Marmota marmota marmota, assembly GCF_001458135.2. Lineage (NCBI taxonomy): Eukaryota > Metazoa > Chordata > Mammalia > Rodentia > Sciuridae > Marmota > Marmota marmota. Next base: position 3,294,548 of record NW_026000080.1, read on the forward strand.
AGCTTCCAGAAATATGGCTATAAAGTAAAACAAAGAAATAAGATAGTGACTGGGGAGATGGTCATGGGAAAGTTTTGCAATAACCATAACAGTGCAAACAAGAGAAGGAGTACAGAAAGGGCCAGGTTGAAACTTAGGGAGGAAAGATTCATTCCCTTAGGGAAGTCAGTATTTTGAATCATTTAAAATTATTATATATAGACACAGAGATAGAAAAAATAAAGGTAGAATGCTTCACGTATTAAGTACAACTATTCTCTAATAAATTTGGAGAACTTGCCACCAAAGTTATTGGATTTTTAATCAAAAGAAAGAAAATGTGTAACTCAACATTCTCTACACTTCCAATATTTGCCACTCAGAGCCATATAAGATTTTAAGTGGGAAAATTCTCATATTTCAGTGCATGGTTCTTTAGCTAGCTAAGGAGCACATACTGTTTTGATTATGGAATGATTGTTCTCTTCTGTCATATATTAATTGGTCAAGGAAAATGTGATCAATAAATGTCTTAATTAAAATATTTCACTATGCTTTGTTTATAAACAGTTCTTAAAAGCCCTTTTAAAATCCAGCATGCACATCAAATTTTTTCCATCTTCTATTTTTTTCCTTTCTAAAAAGAAAAGTTTATTATGAAAAACTAAGTATTTGATAATGGCAAAACATTGTGGAAAAAATAGTGGTGTGGGTAAGGGACTTGTCATTGTAAATGAAATTATATGGTAGTATAAAATAAATAATCAGATCGGTATAACAGACTAGAAAATATAGGAATTAGATCTAAGACTATATATAAATTTATTGTAACAAAAATAATATATCCATTAGGATGGTTTGGCTAGAAGTAATAAGAACCCTAAATCAAACTGGCTTTAATAGAAATTTATGTCACATAATAGGAAGCCCAGTGGTAAGAAGGACTTCAGATTTGGTTTGTGACTCAATTATGTTGTCCAAGACCTTTGCCTTTCCATATCTCTACTCTCCTAACCTGAATGTTACTTTCATTTGTAAGCTTATAGCAAGAAAATTACAATTTTTTAGAAATCATATTTAGACATTGTAAATTTCTCATATCTAATTGACCAGCCTTCAGCCGCATGCCTGCACCTATATTAGGAGAGAAGATGGAATTACTTTGAGTACCATTATTGCTGTAAGAAATTAGAACCCCAAAAAACAGCAACAAAAAAAATTAATCCTTCATGAACTTGTAAAGACTTTAATATAAAAAATTAAATAGTAAAAATCTTATTACATTTATGTAGAAAACTTAAGTACAGATTAAGTGTTGGGGAGACCTTATTTATAAGATAAGAAATCGGAAAATTTTAAAATAAAAAAGCAGAAAACCTACTTGAATATTGAAATAGTCAATAAAAATCTACATGAATTTTGTGTGGGAAAATATTCCCCAAATAAAATCAAAAGTTAATATAGAGTGGGGGAAAATATTTGTAAAGCATACAACATAAAACAGTTTACTACACAAAGAGCTCTTTAAATTTGGTATAAAAAAGTTCAAAAACTCAATAGAAAAATGAAAAATAAGTAGAAAAAAGTCAGTAGTTATTTTAAAAGAGAACCACCTAATTTTAATTTAGAAATGCAAATTAATTCCATCTAACACAAATTATATCTAGCCTCTCAAAAGAAGATATAGGGAGATCAGTACTCTAATTTTCCACTGGTTTAAAGTGAATTACAGGCTTTATGGAAAGATATTTGTTCAAATATAGATACATTTGTCCTTTAATCAAGCAATTCCTTTTGAGGAATTTGACCCAAAGTTACAGACGCACCTAATACATTAAAGAATCTTTATACAGTTTTTGTTTGTTTTGTTTTGTCTTGGCACCAGGGATTGAAACCATGGTGCTTAACCACTGAGCTACATTCCGAGGTGGTTTTTGTTGTTGTTGTTGTTGTTGTTTGTTTTTGAGATAGGGGAGGGATTTTTTTTGAGACAGAGTCTCACTAAGTTGTTTAGCCTTGCTAAATTGTTGAGTTTGTCCTTGAACTTCTCCTACCTCAGCCTCCTTTGCCTCTAGGATTATAGGCATGCTTTTCATTCAGTGGGATTTTTTTATTTTTAAAACACTGTATTAACCAAAAGAAAAAAAAAGAAAGAAATCATGTGAATGATCATTTATAAAGGAATGGTTGAGGAAATTGTGATCTAGTCATTTCATGGAATATTATGGAATTATTAAAAAGAATTAGCTTCATCTACTTTGGCTGATTTTCAGTTATTGTGTGATGTATTAAGTGGAAAATCGTGATGTATCAAAAAGTATATAATATTACCCCAGTGTTATAAAATATGACCAATATCTCCCATGCATATGTGAATGTATTTGTCAATATTTTAATAGAAAAAAGTACAAAGAGATATGTACCATATTGTTAACACTGGATTGAAAGAGGAAGAAGATAGGAGGAAATACCATAGAGATATTTTAAAAGTTAATACTCTAGTTTAAAACAGATTTAGGACAAGTCAGGAAACACAAAAGAAGTGATATAAATGGCCAATAAATAATAGAAGTATTTTTACCTTGCAAACAAAGTATATGGCATGAATGGGAAGAAACATGATTCACTGGCCCATGTTTTGCAGGTACGCATGCAATTTCACACAGACTTTCAGGAAGAGAATTTTAACAAAAATTTCAGAGGACAAAAATGTTTATACCAGTGCTGTTAATAACGAAAGCAATTAGAAAAATCTCATAAATTAAAATTAAATAATATACTGTAATTGGTAAATATTACATATTATGATTATCTAGAAGAATGTGGACTGACATGGAAAAGTGTCCACATTATATTATGAAGGTGTAAATTCAGGTTGCAGAAAAGATTAAATAGTTTTATCTAATTTTTTTGCCATAAAATATGTAATTCCACATGAATGAACACAGAAAAAGCAGAAAGTCTACTCAACATCACCAGATTACCCATTAGTTTCAAAGTGCATGTTGAACATTCATCAAAATATATGCTCTTTTAGGTTATAAAAACAAGTTTACTAAAAAGAACTGGAGTCATACAAGTTGTCATACAGTTCTCTGGCCATAATGGAATTAAAGTAAAAATCAAAAAAAGAAAGATAATAAGAAAAGCTCTAAACACTTGAAAATTAAACCACACATTTATGAATAATTCATGGATCAAAGAGGAAGTCTCAAAGGTAGAAAATATTTTGAACTAAATGAAAATGTATACAACAACAAAATATATGGAATGGAATTCAAAAAAGGGAACTGAAAGAGAAGAAGGAATTCACTCTAGAGGGTTTTCAAAGGCTGAGAGAAACAAATAACAGAATATAACCTCAACTTATAAAGATTCTCCCTTATAAGACATAAAAACAGCATACTACAGGGACACAGCCACATCAATGTTTATAGCAGCATAATTCACAATAGCTAAACTGTGGAACCAATCTAGATGCCCTTTAGTTGATGAAAGAATAATGAAAATGTGGTATATATACATAATGGAGTACTATTCAGCATTAAAAGGGAATAAAATCATGGCATTTGCAGGTAAATGGATGGAGTTGGAGAATATAATGCTAAGTGAAGTTAGCCAATCCCAAAAAAACAAATGCCGAATATTTTCTCTGATTTAAGGATGCTGATTCATAATGTGGTTAGTGGGTAGGGGGAATGGAGAGGATGAACTCTAGAGAGGGCAAAGGGAGGGAGGGGAAGGGAGGGGGCATGAGGGAAGGAAAGACAGTGAAATGAGATGGACCTCATTATCCTAAGTACATGTATGAAGACAAAATGGTGTGACTCTACTTTGTGTATAACCAGAGATGTGAAAAATTGTGCTCTATATGTGTAATATGAATTGTAATGCATTTTGCTGTCATAATAACAAATTAAAATTTAACAAAAGACAATATTAAGAGTAAAAAAATATAAATCACTAATACCTAATAAAAATATGTGACTTTACAAATAAATGATAATGCAGTTAGAAAAGTATTGCACTTCTCTAAAGGGTTAAATGAACTGAGAATGAAATTTTATCCTTAAAAAAAAAAAAAAAAAAAGTTTCTGCCTTCTAAATTGTTTTGTATGGTTGTCATATCCACTATCCTGACTTGAGTGATTGACTATCTTTTTATTCCAATGTCATTTTAAGGTGGAACTAATTGGGATAATTTACAGATAGAATAATGAATCAATAGGTTTGGAAGATTTTTGTTTATTTGTTTTATATTGGTTTGTTTTGGTTTGGTTTTGCTTTGCATTGCTTTACTCAGATAAAGAAAACTAGAATGTATACAAACTAAAAAAACAAGCTTACAGAATGTTTTTGTGGACAACCTGAACTATATTTAATATTTAAATATCAATAACACTGAACTGGTATCTTTTTTTTCTTCTCTTAGGGACCCAGAGGTGAAAAGGGCTTTAGAGGTGAAACTGTAAGTTTAACTTAATTTGTGATTATTTATAGTGTCCCTTGTCATGAAGCTGTCAGCTCCATGAAAGCAAGGACCTTATTAGGGTTGTTCATTACTATATCTCTGATAGTTGTGGAATAAAAATAAAATTGTAGTTGTCAAGAAGTGGAATTAACCTATGTGGATATTGCAGTGAAATCTGATAAACTCTAAATATGTTGAAGAACCTGTCAATTACATTCTCCCCAGGTTAATTTTGTGAAATGCAGTGATTATCTGCTTTGTCAGGCATCAAAAGAGATAGGTCATCTTCAGATCTTAGCCATGCTAGCACAGTAGTGCTGCAAAGTTGCTTTCAGTACATACCCACTATATCCAGACAGCACTGACCAGGGCTGCATAGCAGAAGCAGATCATTAGTTGTATATTTCAGCCAACTAGAAACCATGGTATGAGGTTGGGAAAAAAGTACTTTCAGGACCTAAATAGTCCTGAAATGCACTATATCCCTATTTTCCAATTTAAGAAGATACTTTGTAAAGGGACCACTTCCCCAAAAAGATCATGTTAAGCTTTTTAAATAAAAAATTTATTGTGTATATTTAGAATGTATAACCTGATGTCATGCAATAGATATAGATAGTTTGAAGGTTATCATAGTGAAGCAAATTAACGTATCTATTATCTCACATAATTGTTCTTTGTTGTTGTTGTTGGGGTATGTCATAATGGGCAAAAGGTATGACTTATGCAGTCGAGGGGGAGAAATAAAGAATATCCATGCACTTCTGCCCTTTTTAATGCTTTATTCACTCAAATCACTCAATACAATTTCACTCTATAGGTTCTTAATCAAGAAAACGACAATCCTTAATGCTAAGCACTGAATTGACATAATCAATTCACAGCAAACAATTCTAGACTAATTAATTCACAGCAAACCATTTTAGATTAATTAATTCTAAGCACTGCAAAAACACTTAATCATGACAGGCTAAAGTCAGACATTCCCTCTGCATGCTAAGTTCAAGTGTCAGATCAAAAGTCTCAACCCTTAGGCTTTAAGTCCATCAGATGCACTTTCACTCAGACCCTGGTGATCAGGTTCAGAACAAAGCAGGCTTCTCCTGGGGTGGAACTGACAGCTGGTTGAGGAGAGGGTCATAGGGAGAAGTTGTAGCTCTCACTAAGGTCAAGATGTGGCTGTAGAGTTTGAGAGCAGTGAGGAAAATGCAGAGGATCAGCAAACAATGAAAAGTGTTGGGATGTCAGTCCAGGTCCTCATCAGGTCTCAGCGTAAGGGCGTCAGTATCGGCTGGCTGAATGACTGTTCATTTGCTCTATTATTTATACAAAATTTGGGGGCTTTTGACCCCCCTTTCAATCCTTATCAGCTACCACCAGATTTCTCAGTGACATCATTTACCCTGGGGTTAAAACATCTGGTCTGGTGGTCCCCACCCTGATCTTTTCATGTTTCCCTCTTATCCAGAGGACAGCCTGCCAGAGGCTTCACTCTGAGTTTATCAGGGTGGGGAAAAGTGACTCTTTTGTGCCTGAGGGCGTGTCTGGTAAGACTGCTGGTTTTAAACTGGGGTTTTTTAAATAGAATTGCTTAGGCTCAGGCCTAAGGCCATCCTGGTGTGCTGGTGGTAGAGCACCTAAAATCTATTCTTGTGGCCTGGGATCCATGCTGACCTTATAGGGACATTCAGAGTGCTTGAGGCCCATAAGAATAAACTAAGATATCAGGAAAGCCATGATTAAAAGCTGATGAGGTTACATAATGACTCCAGAGATTTTTCTTTCTCATCATAGAGTATGCTTGGAACTCAGAATAAGTATGTTACAGTTATGTTAATTAGTTGAAAAGGGAAATTATGAGTTTTAGATAGCCTAAAAATTCCAAGTGGAACATTAAAGTAGATGTGTTAAATTTCTAGAAATGTGCCCCAACATTTTCACAGCAGACTTAATATTAACAGGAAGCAAGAACACACACACACACACATACACACACACAGAAGCTATATCCCCAGGAGCAGTGGGACTAAGAAAGAAAACCAGAAGTTTTAAAATTAGCTTAGTTTTTACACCTCTCTGGCTCTGCTTGCCTTCCTGACTTACCCTCTCCAAGTACTGTGGCTAGAACATAAACTTCCATAGGTTTAGTATACCTCAAGTACTTGTAGTATTTCATTTGAAAAAAAAAAAATGAGTGGATATGATGGATTACAAACTCGATGTATTGTAACTGCAATCTTCCTTGTAGAAATATGGCATCCAGACTGGGCGCTGTGGCACATGCCTGTAATCCCAGGGGCTAGGGAAGCTGAGGCAAGAGAATCATGAGTTCAAAGCCAGCCTCAGCAACAGCAAGGTGCTTAGCAACTCAGTGAGACCCTGTCTCTAAATTAAATACAAAATAGGACTGGGGATGTGCTCAGTGGTCAAGTGCCCCTGAGTTCAATCCTGGTACCAAAAAAAAAAAGAAATATGGCGTCCAGAATAAAGCAAGTAATAGCACCAGTCAGGCCATCCCCTTAAAGAGAAACAGACAGTTAATGCCCTTTCAGAGAACACCTCTCGTAGATTGGCAAAGGATCTGGGAAGACCATTTGAAATATCTGGGGTATTTAGCCTCTTCCAGACTCTGCAGCCTAATCATATTCTTCTTCTTTGTTCTGCTCTCTCACTTCCTGGCTTGTGCACCTAGTAGGTGTCCTCTCTACTATATTTTTTGTATTCTTTATTTCTACTGACCTTGAAGTTTTGACTTAAAGATCATTTATATTACTCAGGGTGGAATTTCTGATATCTTTCCCTGCCCTACTCTCACCCCTGGAACTAGTGCAGTTCGTGGCACCTGTGCCTCAATTCTTTACTTAAAAGTCCTATTATCAGAGAGACTTTTGTAGCTAGCCTATGTTTAATAACAATGCTCCCATCTTCCTGAGACTCCTTATCTTTCCTTAGCCCATTTCCTTGCTACCTTGCATATTACATATGTATTTTTTATTGTCTCCCCTAACTAAAATGTAGTCTCCAACAGATGTTTTCAGTGTTGTTACTTGTTTGATGCTGTATATCCATCACCTACTAGCATTGTAAAATAGTTGGCATCCAATAAATATTTCATGAATTATTGGTAAATAGAGAAGTTTTAGAGTATTGAAACATAATGGTTGTCTTCAAATATTTAAAATGTTGCTTTATGAAAGGGAGCATAGATTTAAAAAAATGAGTGACTGTTGAGGATAAAATTGAAACAACTTATTTATTAAACAGTATTTTTAGTTTCTGTGCTTAGACCCCTGGGAGTAAGCTCCATAAAGGTGTGACTAGAGTCCAAGTCTCCCAGTTCACATGCAATTGTTTCTCTAGAAATCATTGTTCCTCTCAGAAAAATAATGATTAAGAACAATTTAGGTGAAAAATCTGTATCAAGAGTAGCCTAGCAGCTGGGTATAATGGTGCACTCCTATAATCTAGCAGCTTGGGAAGCAGAGGCAGGAGAATTGCAAGTTCAAAACCAGCCTCAGCGACAGCAAGGCGCTAAGCAACTCAGTGAGACCCTGTCTCTAAATTTACAAAATAGGGCTGGTGATGTGACTCAGTGGTTCAGTGCTGAAAGAATACCCCACGCAAAGACACTTCGCCGGGAGAATTCCAATTTTATTGCAAAAGGCTGTGTGCTTATATAGAACTAAGGGGGAGATGGTAGGGCTTAGATAAATGGCAGGCCACCCGTTTATTGGCAAATTCTTCCAGATATCAGCTCCGGAGCCCAGGAATTAGTTCTTATTGGGGCTAAGGTTCCCCGCCAGCGAGATTTGAAATTGGCGCCGGTGGGAGAGTTCACAGGGTCGGGAACTTTTCGCGCCACTGCAGAAAAGAGGAAGGTAGGAAGAAGAGGTCCTTAGGCGCCATGTTGGGGTTTTTCTCTGGGGTGCAGCTGCCGTTTATACTTTTCCCAACAAGTGCCCCTGAGTTTAATCCCTGGTACAAAGAAAAAAAAAAAAAAAGAGTAGCCTAGCCCTTCATGTGACAGCTTGAAGAATAGATTCCTGATTTAGCCATGTCCTAGGCTTTGTAACTCACTGGTTCTATCCTAGTTACATTACTACCTACTGACTCTTATTTAATATTACTAAACTCTCAAGTCCAAACCAAAGGAGCCATTTGCCCCTCCTATCCACAAGAGACATTTGACAATGTCTCTAAACATTTTTGATTGTTACAACTGGGAATAAAAGAGTTGCTAGTCACTTGCAGTAGGCAGAGAAGAGACTGAGGATGCTTAACTATCCTGCAAGGGAAGCTCCTCAATTTATAAATGAGAAAAGTGAAACTCTGCAACTGAGCCTAGCAAAGTAGAGATCATGAAGTTAAATCAAGGTGACATTTTATAAAGGAAGTTATATAATGAAATGACATAAAGGATTTACATAAAGGAAAAGACTAATCTATTCAGGTTTAAGGACATAAATTTATTGGTATTTTTAAAGTCTGATGATAAACTGTCACTTGAAAATCTTATATAAATTCTTGAAATAAAAAGAGAGAATCTATTGTCATTCAAAGGCAGTGTTTTCATTACAGCCAAATAAAACCAACATAACCATTCGTGTTAATTTGATTCTCCTTTAGGAAATCATCTTAATTTTATTATAAACTCTTTATATAGTACATATAAAATTGAATCACTTCTCAGTAGTTTATTAACTAGAGGAATGAAAAATACTAATGAAAACTTTCTTATTAGAATCATATTTTGTTTCATTTTACTACTTGACCTATTTTGTGCAGTTTTACATTGGGGTTGCCCTGCCCTGTCTTGTTGGGTTTGAAGTATTTTGTTTGATACTGACCTGTTCTGAGTACTAAAATGAACTGAATTCAGTACAAAATGAACTGAATAAAATCAGTAGTAGAAATATTTTCTTCATTCTCCTGTGATAAATTCCTCTTTCATAGTCAAATATGGGATATTTTTGTATTGAAACCTCAGTGAGATATTATGAATGTCAGAAACATCCTACATGGAGTAAAATATTATAGCTGTTTATCATTCTTACAATGTTGATCGAAAATGGAGAAACTTACACAGCAAAGTTCACTCTAAACCTCTTTATATTTAAAAGACTATCTCTATTACAGCATTTCAGTAGTGAGGCATAAATTTTATATATTCTCTGCTTAAGATTGTAATCTCAAACCATGCAAACTAAGAAATGTCCAGCAGGCAATCATGTTGGAATACTCTACCCTTTTTAAGTACTATGGGTTATTTGTTCTAGCTGTCACAGTGTGTTAAGAATCAACAGCGCTGACAATAAAATACTAAGTCAACCATAATGTCAAAATTACATAAAACTCAGGTGGAGATTAAATTTTACTTGCATCTTATTACTAATAATCTGAGTTTGTCTCAATATTTAGCATTAACAAGTTGACTTTGAGCAAACATACAAGGCCTTAACAATGGTTGCTATTTCATTTTGAAAAACGTCAGCATAACATTTGACATTTTACCATATACAGTTAAACTTTTCTAATTTCTAAATCAATACTAATTAATTTTATCAATATTTCCCTCAGTTATTTGATAACAATTATCAAATACCTTCTATTAGGCACTATTCTTTTTCTAGAAAATGAAAAGTTAACTAAGATATTTTAAGTGTTCTTAGGGACTTTCCAGGATGTCTGTTCCATAGAATGCAAAAGTAGATGAAAACAAGGGAGGTGGCATGGTGAATAAGCAAAGTGGACATGGCATGTTTAAGTACTATTGAACAATGGGCCTTAAACATATGAAGATGATAGATAGAGAGTATTCCATGTCAAGGAAATACCATAAAAGTGAATGACATAACTTGAAAGATTTGGTTATGGATATTGTATAGGGGGATGGTAAATGAAAATAAGGACCAAACCTTAAAAAGAGGCAGTAGTGCATGGTGACCAAGAATATTTATTTGTTTTTTGTTTGTTTGTTTATCATTTTGGCACTGAGGGTTGAACCCAGGGGTGCTTTATCACGGCATTATACCCCAACTCCTATTTTTATTTTGAGACAGGATCTAAGTTACCCAGACTGGCCTGCCACCTTCCTCAGCCTCCCAAGTAGCTGGGATTACAGGCATGGACCACTGCACCTGGTCTATACTTTTGTATTTAATTAACTTGGATTTTAATCCTACCCCTTCTCCTTATTTGCTTGTAACTTAACTATTCCATGTTCTTTTGTAAAATGGAAATATAACTTGGTACATAGTAAGATCTCAGTAAATGGTAGGTATTCAAACTATTAAAAAAAAAATCATACTTTATTCTCTAAAAAAATCCTGAGCCACTGAATGATTTAACTAAATAATGGCATTATTAGATTTCCATTTTAGAAGTAGAATGCAGTTATCATAGCAGAAAAATAAAGTCAAAAAGTCTAATTAGAAGTACAGGCAAAATATTATGTTTATGTAAATTCAGAAGTTATACCAAATTACCATAACTGGGGCTTAAATAACAAGCATTTACTTCTCACAGTTCTTGAGGCTGAGAAGTCTAAACTCAAGGTATCAGCCGAGTCCATACCTGGTGAGGGCCTTTTTCCTAGTTTGCAGAAGCCACCTTCTTCTTGTATCCTCACAGAGAAGAGACAGATCACTTCCTTCACATCTCTTTTTATGTGGCTACTAATTTCATGTATGATAGCTGCACCCTTACGACCTAATTACCTCAAGCACGTCAGGGCTTAGGACTTCAGCCTTTAAATTGAAGGGGACAAAAACATTCTGTATACAGTCTGAACCAATACAGTTGCTGTGAAGATGGAGAAGTATTTTAAAAGAATGATGGTATCCATCTTATAGTATATGAAGAAAAAGGAGATGTCTAAGAACACTGAAGTTTCTACCTTTGATGACTAAGTGGGTGATAGGTAGAAATAACAGGAGAAACATGCTTAGACAATATTAACATTTTTAAATGTTGACATTTATAATAGTTTATTAAAATGAGTAAATTTAGTTTCTAATAATATCAATAAAACAGGAACATACATATGGAACATATCATTCATGAATATGAATGATAGTTAAGTGCAAGAATTTTGAAATACTAAAGCAATTTTGAATAATATGGCTTGCTTCATGAGTAAAGGCAATGGTAGAGGCTCAATCTTAGTTCTCTTGCTTACACCAAACCAAAAGCCATGCTTATACATATCATGCTTTGTTTCTTTTTTTTTTTCAGGGTCCCCAAGGCCCAAGAGGCCAACCAGGGCCTCCAGTGAGTATATTTACATTTATATCCATTAACCATTGATGAAGATAAACTTGCTTTATTTGGGATGTCTACTAAATAAATAATTTTTAAAAATTTGTTATGTTGTAGGGGCCACCTGGAGCACCAGGTCCAAAAGTAAGTTTTCTTGGTTTAGTTTTTTTTTCTGTTAGAATGTCATATACTTTTTTAAGCTCCTTCTCTTAGTTCCCTATTAAAACTGTCCTTGAATCTCTCTGTTCTTCTTGCTTAGCTGATACAAAGCTAGCCCACCTATATGCTAACTTGAAATTCAAGCCTCAGACTTCTTATCTATAAAATGAAAATAGTATCTCCTACTTTTGGGGTGGTTTTTGAATATTAAATAAGAAGTAAAGCATTTAACACAGTATATGACACTTATTAATACTGTGTTCAAAAAAATGCTACCACCTTCCATTTCTTCCTACTTCTGGGACATAGCTCTTCTTTTTAGATTTGTTGTTGTTATTGTTATTGTTGGGAAGGGTTATTTGGTTGTTGTTTTTTTTTTTTTCAGTTTTGTTCTGTTTGTTTACCTTGCCAGCCAGAATTACTCATTTCTTAGGTTTTATATGAATTCTTAATTGCTGGTGAATGTAGAAAATCTCAGACTTCTCATGTATTTTCTTGTTACCTAACCTGCCCTTGTCTTTAAGGCAGCACTTCTGTTGCTTTGGCTTTATACCCTTGGCCTCTGATGTTCCAAGTTTGGTTTCTCTTAGGCTTTGTCTCCACTCTCATGGTTAGCAATTTCTTTCTTGTCCTGCTCCCTTCCAGAGGCCTCTCTTGAACCCCAACTTCATTCATATCCCATTTTCTTAGCCTGCTGGTCAAATACATTGGTGCATGGTCACATTTATTGTCCAAAAGATATCAACTGTTGACTATACTATCACAAACAATGGTCATTCCTATGCCTTCCAAGCAATAATTATTTCATATGTAGGGCCATTTAGATCTCTGATTTAGATCTCTGATAGTTTTAGATGGTTGTTCACTGTGGTCCACTCTCATTGCATCAGGAACTCTTCATTTCCCTTAGTTTTTCATTGGGACAAGAAATAAACTTTCAAGCAAGGAGCCATGAGGAAGATTATCTACTTGGAAAAAGAAGACCTATTTCTCTATGATTTTTAGAAATCACTTTGCTCTTCTGACCATCTGACTGATAGGTATTCCCTGCTAGAACCTTAATAGGATGTCTTTCTTCAAATCTTCAATTCACTCTTTATTTATCTTTTTTTCCCTTACCCTTGTCCTTGGGTTATGAGTGTGCTCATCAGTGACCTTTCATCTTATAATGACTTTGATATATCATAGCTATCTTCCCAAGAAGTGGCAAGTTTTTTCTTTAGGTTAAATTAGATATTTATTACAAGAGCTTTCCTCATGAACATGCATCTAGATTTTTCCAGTTTATACAGTATTTTTATATGAAGTATCAAAACTCCTATAGTAAGGAGATCCTGGAATTCTCCTCACTATACTGATGAAAAATGAATTCAAAGAAGGTAAGTGACTTCCTGTGACTGAATGCTGAGAAGGTTCAGAAGGCTTAGGGCTTGAACTTCCAGGTCAATATTCTCTACACCTGACCAAGCTGTCCACGCTAGTGTGTTGAGCTCATTCTGCTGGCCCTGGCAGAACTGCCTTGAGCAGGTTCAGGGAGGAACTACAGAGGATGATGCTGCAGCAAGGTGGGAAGTCATATTTTTCATCTGTCAAGCCTGCTTAATCTCTGAGTAGTACTGCAATGTAGTGTTAACATCCAGGTACCTATGTGATACTCATCCACTCTCACAGGAGTCCATCCAGGAGAGAGTCAGCATTAACTTGCCTCATGTGATAACCACTCTTTTTCATTTTAGTCTTCTTCATGTCCAAGTTTTAAAGAATTATATTTAATTGTCAAATTAGAGGTGTTTATTGAAAACTTGGGCTCATATCCCTGTCTTATTTGGAAAATGTGTATATTCCTAAAATGAAATAGGGTATATGAGAAATATGAATAGTAATATAAACTTTGAGGAATTACAAGTAGAATTAAATTAGAAAATACATATGCTTGACAAAGTACAGGTACTCAATAAATGTTAGTTTGTTTCCTTCTTTTCTTCCTTTCTCTCATTTTCTTGACCAATATGTAAACAAATTCCTATATATAATCTTTCTGGAACTTGCACAATCCAGTGTGAGAAAGTAGCAGTGTACCCCTGCTGAGGATAAAACTTGTAGAGCAGAAATCTACATGACAATGTGAAGACACCAAAAATATTGTTTCCAAAGATGGCTTGTGATCATATCTTCTGTGAAACTCTTTTTAATTCCATCCTCTCATCACACTGAAAGGTAGAACTGATACTTTTTAATTCATACATGTTTATTTTCATGTTAGTCTCCCTACTAGATTGTGAGCTTTCTGGAGGTAGAGACTATTTTTTAACTTTCTTTTCCATTCAAGGCCTTAATAAGTGTTTATAAAATGAATGAATGCATACATTCAAAACACACACACACACACACACACACACACACCACACCACACCACACCACACCACATCACATCTCCTGGAAATTTCAGAGTGAATCATCCAAACGAAAAAGTTTCGCTTAGAGATAACCAGTGTCTAGAATGGAATGAGTTCATATAATTAGAACTAGAAGCCTTCTCAGTAATTATTTGGCAATTATATCAGACTGTGAGTTGTGATTCACTGGTCAGTAGGCTATGAGAACAACTTAGTGAATCTCATTCAGCATTCTTTTGAAATGAAACAGAATAGAAAAAAAATGGATAGTAGCTGCTTAATGAGTATGGGTTTTCTTTTTGGGATTATCAAAATGTTCTGAAAGTAGAGATTGGTAATGGTTGCACAACATTATTAGAATATATAAAAAACAATTGAATTCTACTTTTTAAATGGTAGGAAGTGTGAATCGGGAGGTATAGCGATACCAGATTTCAAACTGTACTACAGAGCAATAGTAACAAAAACAGCATGGTACTGGTACCAAAACAGGCAGGTGGACCAATGGTACAGAATAGAGGACACAGAGACCAATCCACAAAATTACAACTTTCTTATATTTGATAAAGG
>NW_026000080.1:3309762-3314015 GCF_001458135.2 Marmota marmota marmota
AGAACAGGGAAGAAGAGCATGAGGAAAAGATTAACATTAAACAGAGACGAGTGGGGGGAGAGAAAGGGAGAGAGAAGGGAAACTATGGAAATGGAAGGAGACCCTCATTGTTACACAAAATTACATATAAGATTTTGTGAGGGGAAAGGGGAAAAAAAAACAAGGGAGAGAATTAAACAACAGCAGATGGGGTAGAGAGGGAAAATGAGAGGGAAGGGGAGGGGGGATAGTAGGGGATAGGAAAGGTAGCAGAATACAACAGTCATTAATATGGTATTATGTAAAAATGTGGATGTGTAACCGATGTGATTCTGCAACTTGTATTTGGGGTAAAAAATGGGAGTTCATAACCCACTTGAATCAAATGTATGGAAGATGATATGTCATGAGCTTTGTAATGTTTTGAACAACCAATTAAAAAAATGGTCTATGTGGTGAATTTTATGTTGTAAATTTTACCTCAAGAAAGCAAACATTAAAAAAAATCAGTCTATCTTCAATAGTAAGGATGTTGTATAAAAAAAGTTTCAGTTTAATATATGTGTGAACCTTGTAATATAAAAGTCTGTTTCTTACAAAATAGATGTGTGTCAAGATAAGTTCGGAAACCTCTAGTCCAGTCCAACCCCTTCTGGAACTAAATTAGCTTGCTCAGGTTCCTAAAGAAGACCTAAAAGAACCTATTTCAGGAAAGGAAACATATGGCGATTCTGAATGTAAGAAAGGGTAATAATCAGACTTTAGTGTATGTTGTTAAGTTCTTAGAAACTAATAAAGAAATCTATTCTAGAATGTTAAGAGTTAAACCAAAGTGATTGGCAGGGTAAAGGGAAAAACAGGTTGGGTATGTGTGTCTTGGTTTGATGTATGAGGTGGAAACAATAATCATTTAAAATTAGTAAATGAGATAAGGAATTCTAAACTTTATCCCAATTAAAAGTCAAATATAGAACTTCAATTGGGACTTAAGAGGGGGCAGCTGCTGGTACAGTTCCCTAGAGCCAGCAACACCTCCACATGGAAAAGGTGAAATTAATTCCTAATTAATCAGTTTTTCATTTCACCATCCAGTCATCTTGAGATTTCAGAAGTTTGAAAATACTCAAAATACTAAGGTGCCAAGACTAGATCTATGTTCTACTCAAATAAATTAGGAGAAAATTGTGAAGATTACATTCCCTAAAATATAATGGATCCCCCTAATTCTCCTCATTATTCCAGACTGTGAGGTGACTCACTAAGTTATAACAATCTGGTCACTCTTCGTTTGTGTTTTTCATTTTACATGCTTGTTTTTAAAACATTGAGAAACTTTCATGTAGTAATATGTTCTCTTTAACTAGAGTACATAGAGGAAGCAATTTTCATGGACCCCCTCCTTCACTGTACTGAATGACTTCCTAGACAAATCCTCTTAATACAATCTGTCCAGGCCTTCCCTCCCTAAAGGATATCCTTGGAGAAAAAAATTAATAAATTCAACACATAGAATTACTGCTGTATGTTAAGCATAAACTGGGCTTTGGGAATAGAGTGGGAATTACAGAAATACAAATTCACTGAGAAAATTCACAAGTGACCTAGTGCTGTGAAATTCCTTTTCTTTCTAATGCCTACCCCAAAAAAATACTTTTAATAAGTTTTAATTTGCACTAATAGTGGTTAAAATTGCTGCTACATTAGCATGAATTAAGTACCAAACCATACACTACTAATCTAGTAATAGTCATTCCATTCTTCACTGCCACACACTCAAAGAAAATAAGTCAGTCATGTCACTTAAGAATACCTGTAATCTGTTCAATCCATTTCTGTTGGTAAGCACTTAAATTGTGTCTAATCTTTTGTAAATAACAAATGCCCTGTCGTTATACATATCACTTTACATAGGTATATATAATTTTCTGTATGTAGAATATCTATAGCACCATCTCCCAAAAGTGAGATGGTTGGCACTACGAGATAAGGAACATATTTATTTATTATTTTTAATTACGGTAAAATATACATAACATAAAATTTACCTTTTTAACCTGTTGTAAGTGTAACTCAATGGCATTAACTACATCATTGTGCAACTATCACCACCATCCATCTCTATAACTTTTTTCATCTTCCAAAACTGAAACTCTGTATCCATTAAAGAATTACTCCCAATCTCTCCCTTTCCTAAGCCCCTGGCAACCACCATTCTACTTTCTGTCTCTATGATCTTAACTACTCCAGGTAACTGCATTTAAGTCAAGTCATACAATATTTATTCTTTTGTGACTGACTTATTTCATTTTTAATAGTGACTTTGTGATTCATCCATATTTTACACATGTTAGAATTTCACTTCTTTTTAAGGCTAAGTAATATTCCATTGAATTTATATATTTTGTTTATCCAGATGGACAATTAATGTTGCTTCCACTTTTTGGCTAATGTGACTATTAATACTATGAATATAAATATATAAATATCTGAGTCCCCATTTTCACATCATTTGGGGGTATACCTCAAAGTGAAATTGTTGGATCATATAATAATTCTATGTTTAAATATTTGAAAACTGACATACTTGTTCTTTAGCCCCTTACTACTTTGCAGTCACACTAGCAGTGCACATGGGTTCTGATATTTCCACATATCACCAACGTTTGTTATTTTCTGTTCTTTTGACATCCATCATCATAGTGGTTGTGAAGTGGTATCTCATTGTGGTTTTGATTTGCATATTCCTAACAATTTGTGATGTTGAGCCTATTTTCATGTGTTTGTTGGCCATTTATATATATTATTTGAAGAAATGTCTATTGAAGTCCTTTATCCAGGTTTTTAGTTTTTGTAGTGCTAGAGTTCAAACCAGAGCCTTGTGCATGCCAGGAAAGGGCTCTACCACTAACCTACATTACCAGGCTGCCTGTTTTTTGTTTGTTTGTTTGTTTTTTGTTTTTGATTTTTAATTAAGTGCTTGGTGTTTTGTTGTTGAGTTGTAGGAATTCTCTATATCTCCAAATATTAATCTCTTAACAGATACATGATTTGCAGATATTTTCTCCCATTCCACTGGTTGCCTATTTCACATTTGATATTGTCCTTTGATACAAAGAAGCTTCTTAAAATATTTTGAGTAGTCTAATTTATCTACTTTTTCTCCTGTTAACTATGGTTTTGTTGTCATTCCAAGAAATGATTGCCAAATTCAGTATCATAAATCCTTTCCCTTGTTTTCTTCTAAGGGTTTTACAGTTTATGTTTAGGCCTTCAGTTGGCATTTAGAGTTAATTTTTGTTAATTTTATATCTGATAGAAGATCCAACTTCATTCTTTTGCATGTGGATATCCAGTTTTTACATCACTATTTGTTGGAAAAATTGTTCTTTCTTCATTGTCACCCTTGTTGAAAATCATTTGAACATATATGTCAGGATTTAGTTCCAGACTCTCTTCTATTCCTTTGATTTATGTGTCTGTCTTTATGCCAGTTCAAAATTTTTTATTACAGGCCCTTTGTTGAAAGTTTTGGAATCAGGAAGCATAATGCCTCCAACTTTGTTCTTTTAAAAGAGTATATTGGTTATTTGGAGTCTATACTACCTTTTATATTTACCTATATAGTTACTTTTACCAGGGATCTTCATTTCTTCATGTGAATTCAAGTGTATGCCTACTGTTCTTTAATTTCAGCCTAAAGAACTCCCTTTAGTATTTTTCTGGAGGAGGTATGCTATGGATGAATTCTGTTTTTATTTCTCTGAGAATGTCTTAATTTTTTTTTTTTTTTACTTTGGAAGGATGGTTTTACTGGATATAGAATTCTTGTTGGCATCCTTTTATTTCAGCACTCGATATTGTACCCCACTGCTTGCTCACTCTGTGGTTTTCTGAGAAATTAGGTATTAATCTGATTGAGGGTCTCTTGGATATGATGAGACTCCTCTCTTTCTGCTTTTAAAATTTTTTATCTTTATCTTTAGCATTTAACACTTAGTGATGTCTGGGGAAGTTCTTATAGATTAATTTGGGATGTTTTTAACCTTTGTTTCTTCAATATTCTCTCTCTTTCTCTCTTTCTTTCTCTCTCTCTCTCTCTCTCCCTCTCTTTCTCTTTCTCCCTCCCTCTCCCTCTCTCCCTCCCTCTCTCTCCCTCTCCCTTTCCTTCTCTCTCTCCCTCCCTCTCCCTCTCCCTCTCCCCCTCTGTCTCCTTCCCTCTCTCTCTCTACTTCTCCCTCTCCCTCCCTCTCTCTCCCTCTCTCTCTCTCTCTCTC
>NW_026000080.1:3314097-3320155 GCF_001458135.2 Marmota marmota marmota
TCCCTCCCTCCCTGTCTCCTTTCCTCCCTCCCCTTCTCTTCCCTTCCCTTCCCTTCCCTTCTGAAACTCCTATTATGCATATGTCAGTGTCTTTGATAGTGTCCTACAGGTCTCCAAGTCTGTTCATTTTTCTTTGTTCTTTTTTCTTTCTATTCAGACTAGATAATTTAAATAAACCTGCCTTTATGTTTGTGAATTCTTTCTTTTGCCTGTTGAAGTCTACTGCTTAGCCTGTCTACTAAATTTTCGTTTCAGTTATTGTACTTTTTAACTGCAGTTTCTATTTGATTCTTTTCTGTAATTTCTGTCTCTATATTGGCATCCTCTATTTGGTAAGACATATTTATCAAACTTTCCTTTACTTCTGTATAAATTGTTTCTTTTAATTCTTTGAATATATTTTTAAAAGTCTTAAAATCTTAAAGTCTTTCTCTGTTAAGTTCAAAATCTGGGCTTCCTTAGGGATAGTTTGTATTGATTGCTTTACATTCCCCCCTTTATATAGGCCACATTTTCAGGTATCTTTGTATGTCTTATAATATAGTCATCTTTTGGTATCCTTAGGGAATTGGTTCCAGGATCCTCCCCTCAATACCAAAATCCATGGATGCCCAAGTCCGTTTTATAAAATGATGTAGATAACCTAAGCACATTCTCCCTTATACTTTTAAATTATCTCTGGATTACTTAGCATAATATAAATGCTATCTAAAATATTTTGAGTAGTCTAATTTATCTATTTTTTTCTAATTTATCTATTTAGAAAAAAATTATCTATTTTTTAATTTATCTATTTTTTTCTAATTTATCTATTTAGAAAAATTTATCTATTTTTTCTAATTTATCTATTTTTTTCTCCTGTTAACTATGGTTTTATTGTCATTCCAAGAAATGATTGCCAAATTTAGTATCATAAATCCTTTCCCTTATTTAGGGAATAATGACAAGAAAAAAATCTGTACATGCTCAGACACAAAAGTTTTTCCAATATTTTCAAACCTGAGGATGCAGAAGTCACAGATATAGAGAGCCAATTGTATTTTTGTTGAAAACTGGACATTTTAAATAATGAAGTGTGGCATCTCTGGAAATCAAACTCTTTCCCCAAAACTGAATTTGTTGTTGTTGTCTATTTAGTGACTTTTCTGAACTATACAAAATCATACACTTTGGCATATGCAGACATTGAAGTTTTGCTTAGTTAGCTTAATGGTCAGCTAATTTCCTTTAGAGATTCTTAAAGACCAGAACTAACAAGTCTCCCAGTTTTTACTCAGCCAGGCAATATGACCATAAGGTCTTTTGTGGGGGTCTGGGACGGGGTGCCAGGGATTGAACTCAGGGGGATTTGACCACTGAGTCACATCCCCAGCCCTATTTTGTATTTTATTTAGAGACAGGATCTCACTGAGTTGCTTAGCATCTCGCTTTTGCTGAGTCTGGCTTTGAACTCACTATCCTCCTAGCTCAGCCTCCCAAGCTGCTAGATTACAGGTGTATGTCACCATGCCCAACTGACCATTATGTCTTAACTTTCACTTCCTGCTGTCATAGAGCCTCAGTGTCAGCCAGAAGAGAGAGTTTAAGGCCTTCCTAGGTCTTTCCTTTGCATTTACATGAATTTTTAGATTCTCAGACATTTGTCAGAACTTTCCAAAGTCTCTGTGGATATTTCATTCCCCGGCTTTTCTTTGTAAACTTTTGGTTAACCTATTGTTTGTTCTACCTGTTTTCTACAGCTTTAGACAACTACAGAGTTAGACAATTGTCTAAATGTTGAAAAAATGCTCCTGGGGAAATAGTTGTGCATTGTATGATTTCTAAGTCAAGTAAAATAAAGACAACCTTGCAAGTAGTGTCTTCAAGGGAACCACCAGAAAGCTCAAATAATAACAATTTTCTGGAAATGAAGCTTTAAAAAAACTCCAGTCCCATTCTCTGTTTGGTTTTCACTTTTTAATTTTGTCAAAATTCATAATTACAACAAATTTAGTTTAAAGGTCTGGCTCTCATATGTGATTCTAGAATTGCACAACACCTTGTTCTATAAAGTAGATTGATTATTCTGATGAACCAAGCAGAAGAGGTTGGCTTACCAGGCAGAAAGGGCTGAAAAAAGCAGAAACAGAAAAAATAGGGATTCATCATTTTAAAGTTACTTTCTTTGTAGGGTTAATAGAGGAATTCCTTACTACACTAACTCAAGTTGACTGGAATCTCCTATTTTGTGCAAAACTGGCCCATTTCAAAATTTAATTTGATTATACATGGCACTTATCATAGATTCCATTCTGGTTTGTTCCAGTCCTTTGGGTCTTAGTCCAAAAGGCTAGTCCAAAACACTGGCCTCCCATAAACTTTTAACAATTTTCAGGGCTACTGCCAAGCTCAAAAGATGGGCTTGAGAATACAACAAGTTAAAACTCTACAAACTTTACTACTCTTACCAAAATCCAACTTTTTATTAAATAAATGCTCCTCAAATTGTTTCAAGCATTCTGTTAATGTTCATAATTCTGAAAAACTTGGTGGCAATTTTTGCCAGTTTCCTTTTTGCTTTTATAGAGGAGAGAATCTGAGAGGTCATTACTCTACCATTTTTTCTGATTGTTCCTGAGTCTCTAATCATGTCTTTTTACATGTACATGTAAACATGAGTATGTGCCTTTTTAATATTGTGTATAATGAAATGGAAGGCGTTATAAAGTACTTGTACAGTACACTGGAGGTTGTGTTGTTGCCTTAAAAAAAACCAATGTGCAACTGTCAGAGGAGCAAACTAAACTAACCACTTTTATCATGAAAGATCATTTTTACATAACACACTACCAGTTTTATTAAGACATGAATATTTGGCAGATATTTTCTTTAAAAAGAATGAAACAAGAGCCAGGCACAGTTGGTGCACACCTGTAATCCCAGCAACTCAGAAGGCTAAGACAGGAAAGAGGATCACAAGGTCTAGGAAAGCCAGCCTCAGCAACTTAGTGAGACCCTGTCTCAAAAGTTAAAAAGGACTTGGGATATGGCTCAATGGTAAAACATGCCTGGGTTAAATCTCTAGTACCTCCACTAAAAGAGAGAGAGAGAGAAAGACAAAGAATTAAAGGAGCCTGTCATGTCAAGAAAAAGCACAAAGAATTTGATATCAGTGATAAATTTAAAGTTTTCAAGCAAAAGTAGGAATTAAAAACTGAGCATAGTGATGCACACTTGTAATCCCAGTGATTTGGGAGTCCAGAGCAGGAGGATCACAAGTTTGAGGTCAGCTTCAGCAATTTAGAGAGACCCTGTTTCAAAATAAATAAATAAAAAGGGCTGGGGATAAAATTTAATGGTAGAGCACCCTGGATCTAATCCCTAGTACTGCCAAAGGGGGAAAATTGGGAGAAGCTTGTATTTATTATGAAGAATTTGATAACTTTGGAGTGCATGTTTTTCTGATGAGATTGGTGATGATGTTAACAAATGTTATGAAATGTGTTAATGTTTGAAAGATCTGCGTAATTCCATGAAGGTTTTCTGAGTGATCAGTCTATAGTGTTAACAAAACCATGCATAGGTAAAAACTGTTGTCAAAGTTCAAGATAGACCATTGGATTTTAATATAAAAGGGTTCAGGGTGTTCACAGATAGGGTTCCAGTTTTCAGATTGGCACCTTCAAGAAACTACCACCTGCAGGGCATGGTAATCCCCAGCCACTGAGGAGGCTCAGGCAGAAAGATTGCAAGTTCAAGGCTAGCTTCAGCAACTTAGTGAGACCCTATCTCAAAATAAAAAATAAAAAGGACTGGACATACACACGAATTGGTGTGAATATACTATGTATACAACCAGAGATATGAAAAATTGTGCTCTCTATATGTAATAAGAATTGTAAAGCATTCTTCTGTCACATATAAATTTAAAAAAAATTTAAAAAGGACTGGACGTAAAGAAAAATGAGATTATGTCATATGCAGGAAAATGGATGGAACTAAAGACCGTTATGTGGGCTAGGGATGTGGCTCAAGCAGTAACATGCTTGCCTGGCATGCGCAGGGCACTGGGTTCGATCCTCAGCACCACATAAAAATAAAATAAAGATGTTGTGTCCACCGAACTCTAAAAAATAAATATTAAAAAATTCTCTCTCTCTTTTCTCTCTCTCTCTCTCTCAAATAAAATAAAATAAAATAAATACCATTATGTTAAGTAAAATAAGCTAAACTCATAAGGTCAAGGGTTGTATGTTCTCTTTCATGTGCAGAAGGTAGAGAGGAAAAAGGAAAAGAAAAGTGAAGTGAATCTCTTGAAAATCAAAAGATCAATAAAGGAAGGGACCAAGGAGTGGGAGATGAGGAGTGGGGGAAGTGATGGGGAGTGATTTTGACCAAATTATATTGTTATATTGTGTGTGGATGAATAAATCCCATCATTATGTACAACATAATATACACCAGTAAGACAATGTGGAGAGGGGAAAAAAGAGCCAGGGACCACCAAAGTGCATCTTACTCAAGCATTCATACTCCCTCTTCCTTTGTGTGTGTGTATCCTGTTCTATTGTTTGCTTTTTAAAATAAATCTCCTTGCATTCCTAAATAAATCTCTGCTTGCACCTCAAAAAAAAATGGGAGGCTGGGGATGTAGCTCAGTGTCAGAGTGGTAGACTGGTAGAATGGGAGAAGAACACAACATATACTACTTGTTGAGATTTGGTATAGTAGCAAAGAAGAATACTGATAATTATCTGAAAAGCTACTATAAGACTCTTCTTTTTTCAACTACATATTTCTGAGGTCAAACTTTCTTCATGTATTTCAACTAAAATAAATATTAGAGTGCTTGCCTAGCATGCATAAGGCCCTGTGTTCAATCCCCAGCACTGCAAATAAATAAATAAATAATATGTCACAACTGATTTAGTTCAGGAGAAAATATAAGAATTTAGCTGTCATCTACTGATCTAGGCATTCAAGAGCTATATAAAAGCATAAAACAACAAAACCCTTTCCACTATTTTTCTTGTTTTGAAAAATAGTTGTTTTCATAAAAATATTTTATGTATATTAATATATAATGGGCTGGGCGTGGTGGAACATACCTGTAATCCCAGTGGCTCAGGGGGCTGAGGCAGGAGGATCTCAAATTCAAAGCCAGCCTCAACAACAGTGAGGCAGTAAGCAACTCAGTAAGACCCTGTCTCCAAATAAAATACAAAATAGGGTTGGGGATGTAGCTCAGTGGTTGAGTGCCCCTGAGTTCAATCTCTGATACCCCACAAATATATAGCCTTATTTTAAGCAATTAGCATGTATATAATTTAAAATTTTACATTTGTGTTTCAATTATGGTAAATATCAAGTTATAACTCATATAAGCAAAAGTTCTTTGAGGTGCTTAATAATATTTTAAAAGTGCAAAAGAGTTCTGGTTCTGAAAAGTTTGAGAACCATTATGCTAGTTGTTCTAATGAATGATCTTTTAATCACCAAGAGAAGACCAAATGATATATAAAGGTGGCTACCTTTTAGCACTCAACTCAGTTTTCTATTCATTTTAGTGCCAATATTTTTGTGTGGCCCATATAAAAAAGCTGCTCATTCCCATAAGCAAGATGGTGAGAGTTACTTGATCCATAGAGAACATTTTAGGGTAACACTTTTTGCTGCTTCTTGAGTAGGTCATGTCTCATAGCCTTTGAGCATGGTTGTTTCTTTTGCTTGAAAAGCTCTCCTACACTTTCCCTAACAATCCTTATTTGTTGTTCAGAAATTTTGACTTAACTATCACTATCTTAGGAAACCCTTCCCTGACTTATGCCTCCTAACCTTCTATATCCTCTAGATTTGATCAACTCAATTTCTCTTGTAGGTTCATGCACCTTTCTTTATAGTGTATATCACGGTATATAATGATGTATCTTTAGATGGTTTGATTAATGCCTGTCTCCCCTCTAAACTTAAGCACCACAGGACAAATTTCTTTTTTGCTTACCATTTTACCATCAATATCACAGTGTTTGGCAGTGTGTGTGTATATATAAATATATATATATATATATATATATATATA
>NW_026000080.1:3320169-3346183 GCF_001458135.2 Marmota marmota marmota
ATATATACACACACACACACACACACACACACACACACACACACACACACACATACAGAATGAATCAATTATTTTCCAATATGAAAACCACATGTTGAGGCAAGGAAGAGTGCATTTTATTGATTGTTACATCATTTTAACTAGTCTTTCAGATTATCGACTGTTCAAAACGGTTTCTATTGTATGGATTTCCTAGTTTTTTTTTTTTTTTAAAAAAAAAGGTATCTCAGCAGTATAGTCATCCTGAAAGAAATTAGATTGCTGGAGTCCCCTACACAGATGTCATTTCCCAAAATCTTCTCCCAACTCATGTTTCTTAGCTTCCTAGCTTACTTTTTTTAATTACAGGAATACTTTTACTAATGGTTATGCTGAATTTTTCTCTAAAAATATATTTTATTAAATACAGGAGTAGATTGGATTCATGTTTTATTATTTCTTTTGGGACTAATGGTACATTTTCCAACTTCAGAAATTGTTTTTAAGACCACAGAAGTATCAGATTAAACTAATGTGGTGACTACCTCAGGACAGTAGTATTTTATTCTGTTTCCCTTCCAAGAATGTAACTGTTAAAAATTATTACAGTTATTTATTGTTCACTTTACAATTTATTAAGTGAGGGGATTATATTTCATTCTTCTTCCAGCTGAGTAATAGTGTATGTGTGTTTTTTTGAAGCAGGCACAAATAGTTTTTCATATTAGGGCTCTAGATTTTGGTCCTATTTTAATTAGGAGACCTTTGAGATCTGGATAAAGGAAGCATATTGTCCTTTTGATAGCCAGGCAATATTTGCAAAATCTGTCTAACCATAGAGTTACAAATTCCTTTCAGATAAGTTAGTATACTTTAAGAGCAGTGCTTTCAGAATTTACAGCCTTTACTTGAGGAACATTCAGTGTTGATCTTATTGCTCATTTCAAATGGTTTTGTTTTACACAGAAACAAATGGATATCAATGCTGCTATTCAAGCCTTGATTGAATCAAATACTGCTCTACAGATGGAGGTAATATATCTGACTTTATTTATATTGGCAATATCAATATAAAAATTAAACAGGAATTTTTGGAGGCCAAAATGTAGCATTATCTCAAAGACTATATTTAAAACAGATTGAAAACATGAACCCATTTTCAAGGACAAAGTATAATTAAACATGATATGCATAGGATATTTTATAAGGAAAATAGTTAAAACAAAAATGTAATGTTGTTAAGGACTTACATGTAAGGAATTTGGTGCCATTGAAGAAAACAGTTAAATGAAATTAACTATATTTCTTAAAATGAGATAACCTATCATCACCTTTATTTAAACTTGTTTTATTCAAAGTGTAACTTAAAAAGCATTATACAGTAGGCATAATAACTCTTTTTAAGTCTATATCAGCTTGAAAACTAAACTTTCAAGTATAAATTTAATCTCTTTGTAGGATCAAGGTCAATAAAACATATACTATATGTTATGCTTAAATATAAACCACTCTCTGCATCCTACCCCCAAGTCACTATATACAACTAGGAACACAGTTTTCTTCCATGATAGTCATTAGGGTTTTACTGCTTATATGATTCTTATGATGACTTGGCAGAGCTACCAGAATACTGAAGTGACTTTAATCGACCACAGTGCAGAGATATTCAAAACCTTGAACTACCTTAGCAATTTACTACACAGCATCAAGAATCCCCTTGGCACAAGAGATAACCCAGCACGAATCTGCAAAGATTTGCTCAACTGTGAACACAAAGTATCAGATGGTAAGTTCTTAATTTCCCCAGAATCTGATTGATGTCTAACTTAATTCCATCATTTCAGTGCATTTGAAATTTACAAAACATTCATTCCAAACTTTAGTTATTTTGATAAAACACTGGCAGAAGCCATTTTAATGTCATAAAAACAAAAACAAATACCCAGAGGAAGAAATATTTCTGATGTCACCCCACTCCTAGCTATATCATTTGCTTACATTTTGTATTTGGAATGTATCACATTCATATTAAAAATTAAAATATATAAAGCTGGCCTTTGGGTTGACCAACAGGAGCATCTGTAGAACTTGGTAATACAGGACCACCAAAGTTGACAGTATCATGAAGGATATCATAAAGCCCCTTCCACTATGCTTTCTAACAGTATAGTTTTTGTACAAAACAGAATTTAAATTCCCATCCTAGAATCAGTGACCATGAAGATGGAATGGTTTGTAATTCTTAGAAGTTTTTCATCCTTATATAGATAATCTCAAGTGCATTAACAAGGAATGCAAAAACAAATTTAGAGTAAAACCATCAAGGAAAGTTTTTAAACCAAGAACAGCAGACATCACCTACATTGGAGAAACTCTGCTATTATTTTAATTTGTTTGGTCTGAAGTCAACTGTATAATGAATATTATTTCATTTTTTCTAAAAACTCTACTCAATAATACATTAACTATATGATAATTTGAAAAACAACTAGATTATGTTATTTCATAGGTTAGTAGTCTTTATTTTAATTTTAATTTTTATATACAAATACACATGTCACATTCATTTATATATTCATATCAAAAAAACATGCTTTAATTCTAGAAATGCAGTGAAATGTTCAC
This sequence comes from Marmota marmota marmota, assembly GCF_001458135.2. Lineage (NCBI taxonomy): Eukaryota > Metazoa > Chordata > Mammalia > Rodentia > Sciuridae > Marmota > Marmota marmota. The sequence goes on from NW_026000080.1 coordinate 3,322,774, forward strand.
TCTATTTATATTAATAAAATATTTAACTTTTATAGATACTTTCTACCCTATATCAATATAAAAACTAAAATAATATTTATAAGTATAACCGCCCATAATGATTGTAAGCTTGATTCCTTCCCATATTTGAGAGCATAAATTAAATAAAATCAGTATAAAATCAAAATTTAAATTGTGTCTTTTCTTATAGGAGAAATAGCTAAGTGATGTGAAATGTGTACAAAGAAAGGTCTTTAGGTCCCCAAATACTTTCATCATTGGAGATGACAAGAGTTATACAGGAAAAGGAACAGGATAAAAAGTGGAGTGGAGAGTGTAGTTTCAAATAAAATGGCCTCTCTGAGAAAGTGACATTTGAGAGCAGTAAGAAGGAGAAAAGAGAGCAAACTCCAGGAATCTAAGGAAAGAGCTTTCCAGACTTAAAGCACAAATGTAAAAGCCTTGAGCCAGGGAATATAGTTGGCATGTTCTAGGTTTAGCAGGAAGGCCAGTGTGACTGGAAGAGTATACCTAAAGACTTATAAGAAACTAAGTCAGAAAGATATCAAGAAACCAGATTGTGTAGGACCTGCTAGACTACTCAAAAGTCTCCAACTTTTGAGAAACCATTGGAAATTTTTTAACAGAGAAATGAAATAAATTGACTTTGATTTTTAAAGTATTGCTCTACTTGATATAATGCTTTGATTTTTAAAGTATTGCTCTACTTGATATAATGAGGACATGGGTAGAAGCACTGAGCTATTGAAATCACCCAGGAAAGGGAAAAAAAAAATGAACAAACCCAGAAGAGATAATGATCAGCTGGATCAGTTGATCCCATGTAATCAACTCTATAGTCAGCAATGGTCAGAATTTTGATTCTGTTTTCAAGGTAAAGCCAGCAGTTTTTGTTGACAAATTAGATGTGGGCTATGAAAGATATAGAATGGTAAAAAAATGACTCTAAGCTTTGGAATATAGAAGAGTGGAGTTGTTGTTAGTAGAAATGGAGAAGACATCAGACTTCAAGAGAAGGAACTGTGGACAGAAGATAATAGTTCAATTTTAGATATATTTAGTTTGAGACATTTAGTTTGACATTAGATTTTCAAGTAATACTGTCAAGTGGGTAATTGGCTATTCCAGTAAGAGGTCAAGAGAGGCCAGGGGTAAAAATTATGAATGACATTCATAATATAAATTTCATGTTATACCTTAACTACTTAAGATTACCTAAATCATAGGTAAAGAAAGAAAAGAGGTCTACAAACTGTGTCCTAAAGCAATCTAATATTTAAAGATTAGGGAGGTGAAAGAGAATTAGCAAATAAAATTAAGAAGAAGCAATCACTAAGATAGAAGGAAAACCAGACAAATGTGGTATCTTGGAAATCTAAGAAAAGGTTTAGAGGAAGGTATCAACTGGATCAATGTCAACAAGGTAAAGCCTTAAAAAAAGAAAAACTATTGGATTTAGCACTTCAGAGATCATTGATGACCTTCACTAAGAACCATTTAGAAAAATGGTAGTGATTAAAACCTCATCAGATTTTAAGAGAAAATGATAGAAATGAAGTAATTCAAATTACCTGTACAAAACAAAAATTCTTTTAAATTTAAAAGCATAAAATAGCTAACAAAATAGTGAGGAACTTTCAAGCCAATATTTTGAATATTTATAGTAAAGAACTATGGGTTTTAAGCTGGGTAAAAAAAGAAGTAAACAAATGCTCATGAGGGACATGAAAAGGTGATAGTATCAATGAGTAGCAGGTCCTGATAGGATCAAAGAATTACTAGAGTCAAGACATTACAGGGATTAAGCTGAAAAGAGAAGGGAGGCAAAATTATGAAGGAGATACAGTTGCAGGTAATAACAAAGGCTAAGGTATGGCTTTAGAGTTAATAGTTTAAGTTATGGGATAGATTATTGGTGGTAAATTAAGGGGGAATGGTACACTGCGAGGAACTGAGAAGCCAGGTTACTGGAAGTATCATTCACATGGATTTATAATTACCAAGAATTCAAAAATTAGGTCATAAATAGATTTTCTGAAAGCCATCACAAGCCAGAAGCTAAAATCTTCAAAAAAAAAAACATTCATTGATTTCACCAGGAAGGGGCAGTGGGTGATATAACATGATGAGTGTTTAGGGAGAAGGGGGGGGGAAATGGTCTGCAGTTAGCAAAAAGGACACCTTCCAACCTCCAGGCACAGTGTTATAGAGGTTGTTGCAGAAGTTGAAAGGGTTACAAGGGAAGCAGTGTCCTCAAGGGAGAGCCAGTTTTAAGTTAGAACATTTAGGCTCACAAAAAATATATTATGATATAAAATGTTATCTATACTCCACATATCTTAAAAGAAGTTATGAATCCCCATCACTTCGTCATTGTACAACACAATGCCTAAAATCAAAGTATTCCCCCTCATATAACAATGAGAGTTTGCTTGATAGAAAACCTTTCATAAAATTGATATTAGCTCACATAGTAGGAGTAAAGCATGTCTAGGAAGAGAAAAGATGGTGAGTAAAGATCTATATTGACTCCCTTAGATAAGACTGGAAGGCTACATTAGATTCTGGTGAATAATCCAGCAATAATTTCTACAAACTTTAAAATATTCAGAATCCTGAGGAAAGGGGACTAAGAAGGGTGGCTGTCCTTTACCCCATTCTTCTATATTTCAACAGTTTAGTGGTTCTCCAGATGTGTTCTGTGGACCAGAATTAGATTTTTTTTCAAAATGCAGATTCTCAAGCCTTACCTCAGACTTAATAAATTGGTCACTTGGGTGATAAGGCCCAGCCATATGTGTTTTGTTATATGGTTCAAAATTTTCTAAAATTTGAAAATCACTACATTAGAGGACAGTCCCTACCCTTTATGCCACCTATTCAGCAAGTATGCATTTTGGAGGATTAGTAGAGTAAGAACGAGGAAAATAACTAAAGGATGTTTTTCAAAGTTAGAGGAAGCCCATGATGAACTAGAGAAATCTATGTGGTAAAGATGAAATGGAAAAGCATCTTACCTATTATAGAAAGTGACATTTGACAAAAACTAGTTGTTTTACCTTTTGAATGAAAGACACTGGGACTGCCTTTTTAAAAAACTCTTATCCTTCATATTTGAAATATAATCCTATTTCAATATTCAGAGTCTATTATTCTGGAATTAAGATGCTAACACAGTGCTTTTCAGTCTAAGTATTTCCTCTAATCTGACTTGAGGCCTTTATTTATTCCTGGGCACTCAGTGGATACAAAGATTGGCAGGCTTACCCTAACTACAGACACTTCTGTTTTTCCCACTTACAAATCTCAAGAAAGCACAGAAAATGATGGCCATTTAATTGAACATTTTTCTTTCTGAAACCCCAAAAATAACTGTTTTATTCTATTTTTAATTATTAGCATTACTCATAAAGATATGCTTTCATTAGAGAAATTAAAGTTGTTTATATATATACACATATATATATACACAAAAAAAATATTTATGTTTAACTCTATAATAATACAGAACAGATACCTCATTAACTTTAATTTCTCAATTAACTTTAGACAGTTCACTTTTAGTTGAGCTTTTGTTTGTGGTATGAAGCAATAAATTCAGTTATTCTATCATTGTGATTATAATCATGAAATGCCCTTAAATAGGTGTCTGAAAAATACAGTTTTCAGTGTCAGTTTTTTACAATTCTTGCAGTTTTCATTCATTCACTAAATATAAATTTTTATAATCTTTGAAGTATTTTAACATGTAAGACTGGGGTAATATATAAAGAGTACATTATTATACATATCATAGTTTATATTTATTATACATATCATGACACCTAAGTAACTTTGCATTTTACTATGAATTAATAGGAAAATATTGGATTGATCCAAATCTTGGATGCCCTTCAGATGCTATTGAGGTTTTCTGTAATTTTAGTGCTGGTGGCCAGACATGTTTATCTCCTATTTCTGTGACAAAGGTATGTATTAAATTTTAGAACATATTCACAGTATCTGTAAACAATTATTTTTTAAAATTTTGTCATTTCACATAATTATGAATTTTAAGCATGAAGTCAAGGTATTCTTCATTCTTTATCATGTATGAGAAACAGGTGTTTGTTTTTAAAAACATTGAATCAGTGACATTTGGCATTTTGATTATGTGTTTTCATGATTGGCTCAGTTTGACTTTTCTATTGATCATGTTTTTTTTATTCCTTAAAAACTTGTGCAACATATGTTGTTTTTATACATGACATACATTAGAAAGAACTGCAGGGTTTGCGATCAGTAATTTATTACCTAAAGTTCTGCTGGAAATTATATCATCTCCATCAATAAAAGAAGAATTTGGCACAACAGCTTGCTCTTTTTGGTGTGGACACAAAATATCCTACTTTAAACATCCACTGAATATGATTTAAAACTTCTTTCAAGTATAATTCTATAAACTATTTAGAATAAATGCAAATGAATTTGGTATAACAATAGATGTTATAACAACTATCTATAAAACCTAAAACTTAGTTTTATTTACATGTTGAAATCAAAACTACACTTCTTTCTTTTTCTGATTAAACCAGTGTGTTAAATTACGAAGATTTATTTCTTATTGGCAAAGAACTGACAAATGTGCCTACTTGTGTGTTTCATCCATCGTAAAAAGGCAGCTGCTAAAATGTATAGTCACCAGCTGCTTATTGTTGAACTACCCTCTTCACAAGTGGGGCGTTTCCTTGTGGTAGGCACTAGATTCTTCCTGAAATAGAGGGAAGGATTCTTCTATTCCTAAGGAAATCATATACTTCTAATAAAGAACAACATGATATTGCTACCTCCAAAATATCCACATGATCATCCTCACTCCCTTGGAAGTTGGCTCAGGAATTTTATTTGTGCAAAAGAGATAGCAGCAGTGAGTAGGCCACATTCCAGTTCTTCAGATGGCTGAATCAGTTCTCCCATTTTTTTCTGTCCATAAACTCAACCTCAAGAAGTCTGGGAATTGAGGACCTAGTGCTACTTAGGAATGAAACTGCAAGCCAGCAGAGGGCATACTGTGAGCTAGCACTAGGCTAGGTAAATTGCATTTGTCATTTCTAATCCTCATAACAACCCTTATCAGGTTGGTGTAATATCCCACTTTACCAGCAAGGAAACTAAGGCTCAGACAGGTTAAATATTTTACACATTTCTGATTCTGATCTGTAAAATGAATGGATTTATCTTTTTAAACCCTAAGGTTCCTTTTGATCATCCTTCCATGTTTTGATTCTTATGCACTTCTTTTGCCTCTCTTCTCTTTTTCAGGGGTTTGTTGTTGTTGCTGCTGCTTTTTCTTTCCTATTACCTCATAATTGATATTTTATGTTTGAAAATTAATACAAATTCCTCATGAAAGATATTTCTATTCACTTATATTATGGCCATCCCTTTGCTTGAATGATGCTAAAAGAATAATAATAGTAGTAATAATAATAATGTCTAGAGCTACAGAAAATTTTGCTTGCCTGTCCAAGTCTGAAAAATGTGCCATCAGACTTCCAAGCTCCAAGTTTGTCTTTTTTTTTTTTCTTTTTCTTGCTACCAGAGTTTGGACCCAGGGGTACTTAACCATTGAGCCACATCCAAAAGCCTTTTTTTTTTTTTTTAATTTTAAAACGGAGTCTTACTAAGTTGCTTAGGGTCTTGCTTAAGGTCTTAGAAAAGTTGCTGAGGCTGACTTTGAACTTGGGATCCTCCTTCCTCAGCCTTCCAAGCCACTAGGATTATAGGTGTGTGCCAACACCCAGCCACTTTTGCCCTTTGTTGTTAATTTGATTTGTTAATACTTCTTCGTGTACTCATTCATTCAATAAACATTTATTAATAACAACATGTGACTAGAACTACTTTGGGGGCTGACAACAAAAAGAATAAATTTTGTGCTTGTCCTTAAAAGTTTTTTTAGTTAAAATTACTCAACCAAGTTTGTAGAGTTTATAACTTATCTTTGGAAATGCACAAAAAAATCTTAAATGAAGGCATCAACAGAAATTTAGATTCTTAGCTAGGCACCATGTCACATGCCTGTAATTTCAGCAACTCCAAAGGCTGAAGCAGGAGAATCCCAAATTCAAGGACATTCTCAGCAACTTAGTGAGGCTCTAAGCAACTTAATGAAACCCTGTCTCATAATAAAAACAAAAAGGCAGGAGATGTGGCTCAGTGATAAAGCACCTGTGGGTTCAATCCCCAGTACCAAAAGAAAAGCATTTCAGATTCTTATGAAAAACATTAACCTAAAATGAATTATATTGCATTGTAGGTAATATTATAAAAATTATCTTCATTTTTATATTATAGGTAGTTGTTCAGTGGTATTCTAGATCCAGTTCACATAGGCTCAAGAAAGCCTATTATTAACATCTCATCCCAATTCCACGTTCAGTGACACAACCTTGGTAGTCTGAAATCAACCATGCTGGAAGTATTTTCAACAAGGAAATCAGAAAATGCTTTAAGTCAACCCCCTACCCCATTACCTAAGAGCCTAGGGTTAAACATTTATCAGCATACCACCAACTGGCACTTAAATTCCAAGAAAAGAAGTTTTTTCAGGCTGCCTTTCAAGGACTTTCCTCAAGTTTCCCCAAACTAGAAGTTTCTAAATTGCCTTATCTCATAAACTACATATTGTTTTTATGGTATTAGCTGGAGTTTGGAGTTGGGAAAGTCCAGATGAACTTCCTTCATTTACTGAGCTCAGAAGCCACCCATATCATCACCATTCACTGTCTAAACACGTGGACAAGTGCACAAACAAGTGACCCAGGACTGCCTATTCGTTTTAAGGGGTGGAATGGTCAGATTTTTGAAGAAAACACTTTACTGGAACCTAAAGTGCTTTCAGATGACTGCAAGGTAAGAGAATGACACTTTTAAAATTGTTCAATATGACTAAAAATTGGTAAAACAAAGATGACTTTAATTACAAACTGCAGATACAGAAGGCTAGTAACTTGTAAAGTGCCTGTCTTATAACCCCATATTTTTCAAACTCATTCATTTGCTTATATCTTGTGTTATATAAAATTGGTTATTCATAGGTTTTTACATGCAAAACAGGTATTAATACTTAAGTTTTATTCCCTATAGGAAATATATATATATATCTGGAAGGATGGATAAATATACAGATAGATAATAGATAGAAAGATAGAGCACATAAGCAGATTTCTTTCATGTGTTTTCAGTGTTATGATTTGCGATTGGCGCTTTTTAGTTGTATATGACAGTAAAATCCATTTTGACATAATTATAAAAGCATGGAATATATCTTATTCTAATTCAGTCCCCTATACCTCTTCTTCTCCTTTCCTCCCCACCCCCAACTCCTGCCCCCTTCCCTCTATTGATCTTTCTGCCATTTACCCATAGTTATTTTGTTGTTGTTGTTGTTAGTTTCTTGTGGATGTACACGATGGTGAGATTCACTGTGGTATATTCATATATGTACATAGGAAATTTGTCAGATTCATTCCATTGTCTTTCCTTTTCTCATCCCACCCTTCCTTCCATTCCCCTTGTCTACTCCACTGAATTTTTATTCTACCCCCAACACACATACATACCCCTTATTGTGGATTAGCTTCCACATATCAGAGAAAACATTCAACCTTTGGTTTTAGCTTATTTCACTTTGCACAATAGTCTCCAGCTCCATCCATTTACCAGAAAATATCAGAAAATCATTCTTCTTTATGTCTGAGTAATACTCTGTTGTGTATATATACCACATTTTATTTATCCATTCATCTGTTGAAGGGCACCTAGGTTGGCTCCATAGCTTAGCTATTGTGAATTGTGCTGCTATAAACATTGATGTGGCTGCATCACAAAAAAAATGTTCAACATCTCTAGAAATTCGAGAAATGAAAATTAAAAACTACACTGAGATTTTACTACTAGGATTCTGTATCTTAAAACTGCATGAAATACAAGTTACAGAAGCAAATCAGTTTTATTTCATTTTGCTAGTCCCTATACAATTAAACATGAGTATATTTGTAGACTGCTCTACTAGTCAGTATTTAAATTGTAGCTCACTTTTCCTATTAAAATTAAGTAATGGATGTTCTATATGTGAGGAAAATGATAGTACCTGAATTTGTATTAAAATCTGTCCAGGCCAAAGCCTGTGTTTTTAACCTCCATGCTAGGCTGATTTTCACAACCACTGTGTACTTTCTATCTCTTTTTATTTGGGGGTTTTGGTTATTGTTGTTTAACTCATGCCTTTCCTTTTCTCTGAAATGCCCTTCTCTACATCTCTAATCAAGTGAAAATTTTAGGAATACTTTAAGACCAATCCAAATATAAATTGTAAATTGTTCATGAAGCATTTCCTGTCTATTCCAGTTAGAAATGAGGAATTTGTCACTCATTGTTCACATTATTGAGATTGTTTATATATCTTCTCTTCAAGTAGATTTATAGAATCTTGTAGAATTCAGAAGCCAAAATTAATTTATTTGTCTTAATTTAACTTAAAATAAAGTAACCCTTCCATTGCCTGAAATAAAGTAAAATAAAATAAAAATTTTTTAAAGAATTAATTTATTCATCTTTATTTTTTCAAGTACCATAGGAAAATTGAAGATTACATCTTATTTAACTGTGCCAAATATACTTAAGAGTTCAAAAAATATTTCTTGAAAGAGTTAATGAATGAATCCAATGGTGTCTTACTCAAAGAATTCTAGGTCTAGTTATTACACCACGCTTATGACATAGACAAGCAACTTATCTTCAATGAGCTTCAATGACCTTTGCTTTACAATGAAACTTATAACTTAAATAACCTCCAAAATTTCTTCAAACTTGAAAATGTATATCGTGATAATACTGTGATGAGTAAGTGAATAACCTTCTTAATAAAAAGCTCCACAAAACTAGTCAATTGTGTTTTCTATTTTGTTTTGTTGAATCTTGTCCATCATAGAACATTTTATGCCACAGAATTTATCAGAAACAAAAGAGCATACAGTAATAAGAGAAACAGGCCTGGAAGAAAAAGGAAAGATGGAAATTGTATAAATGGAGAGCCACAGAATGGAAAAAAAGAAAGAAAACTAAAAGATGATTCAACATAATTATAATTTAACTACTTCTGACTTAGGCAAGCCTGGTTTTTTCCAGCCAAAAGTACAGGAGTTAAGCTAGCTCATTTTCTTTTACCTAAGAAAAATGCTAACCCTAAAGACTTGGTCACAATTACAGGAACACAGAACAGATGAGTATTAATCATATTAAGAATTGTGCAGCCTTTCCATTCATACATTGCTGGTAGGACTGAAAATTAGTGCAACCAATCTGGAAAGCAGATAGAAAACTTAGAATGGAACCACCTTTTTACCCAGCTATCCCACTCCTCCTTCTATACCATAAAGACTTAAAAACAGCATACTACAGTAATGTGGCCACATCAATGTTTGTAGCAGTACAATTCACAATTGCTAAACTGTGGAAGCAATCTAGATGCCCTTCAATAGATGAATGGATAAAGAAACTGTGGTACAGATACACAATAGAATATTACTCAGCATTAAAAGAGAATAAAATCATGGCATGTACAGGTAAATGGATGGAGTTAGAGAATATCATGCTAAGTGAAATAAGCCAATCTCAAAAAACCAGGGGCTAAAAGTTTTTTCTGATAAGTGGATGCTAATCCATGGGGGGGGGCATGGAATAAGTGGAGGAACTTTGGATGAGGCAAGGCAAGGGAGGGGAGGCAAAGGGATAGGAAAGACAGTGGAATGAGGTGGACATCATTACCCTAGGTACGATTATGATTGCACGAATGGTGTGACTCTTCTTCATACACAACCACAGAAGTGAAAATTTCTGCTCCATTTGTGTATAATGAATTGAATAGCTTTCTATTGTCATGTATAAATGATTAGAACTAATAAATAAATAAGAATTATGCAGCCTTTTAATTCATATCTGGTCTAGTGATCCTCAGACAACAGAAGCAGAAGCCTAGCATTAACCTATGGAAATGAAAAATTAGAGCACAATGTCATTATAAAGAAAGAAGTAAGCCTAGATTTCCAATTATTAATAGTAATTGTTACTATATATTAAACATTGTTCTAAATATTTTCTATTCATTATCTCTAATCCTTAAAACAAATCTTCAATGTCTGATGGAGCACTGTCTGCTCAGAATGGCTGCTGATGAAACAGTTACACATGAAAGCCTTGTGTTTTTATTTACAGATTCAAGATGGCAGTTGGCATAAGGCAAAATTCCTTTTTCACACCCAGGATCCTAATCAACTTCCAGTGATTGACGTTCAAAAACTTCCTCATCTCAAAACTGAAAGGAAGTATTACATTGAAAGCAGTTTTGTGTGCTTTCTCTAAAGTGAATTAATGCAGAATTCATGCTGTTGGTCATAATTGCTGCAGAAGGGAAAATATAAACAGAAATATACTGTCATTATGAAATGCATGGAATAAAGGCATTGGCTAAATCTTAAAGAATCTCAGGAAGAAAAGACTTCCTCCTAAGAAGGAGAAAAGGCATTTTTAGAGGACTATGATTGATAAAGTATTTAATTCTTTTAAAATTTTTATTGATCTGAGCTTTCTTATAGAATTCCCTAAAACTGAAAATTTATAAGCATGGAATTCTTCAGGGTATCCTATATTTTTTGACTGAGAGCAAAGTACCCATTAGACAGCTGGAGATGCAGAGCACTGAGGAGCAATACTGGCTAATGCTCCCAAATGTGTAATGCTTCTGTCTAAAAATTGCAAGCCACAGTCTAATATGTCTTATTTTTCCAAATACTAAGCTGTATTCAGGTCCCAATGGACATATACATCTTAGCCAGTGGTACACTACCTCTTACGTGTTGCCTTTTTGTGTTGCTTGGTGCTCTTTCTAAAACATGGTGCTTGTGGCTTTCATGCAGACTGTTTTATTTCATTTTTCATCTTTGTCTTTGAGAGTGTATGTACTGGTTACATCAAGATACGTTTCAATTATTAGTATTTTAAGTTGTTTGGTCACATACCTAATAACAAGTAAAGCAATTATTTATGTGAAGTCCTTGTTTTATTTTAAAATTCTCTTTGTGCATAAGGAATTAAAGCCAACACATCATAACCTGAGCTCACACACAAGAGAATTGGGAGGTCTCTTTTGTTTTTGTGTTATTTTATAAATTGTTGTAAAAAATATTTTAGGCCATCTACATCCAGTAGTAGATTTGGGTTAGAGATTGGGAGTTGTGATATAGTGTTTTAGAAATCCACGATCATCTGGAATGATACTTAGTGTATATATATTTTGAAAAGTTTTAATTCAGCAAATATTTTGAAATTGCTGCTGTTTTAAATTATAAATATTATATTTCTGCTTTGTAGAAATTACATGTTTTTGTAGTGTTCATTAATTTTCTTTTACTGTTCTTTAAATATAATGTGTTAGGACTTGAAAGAATTTAGTTTACCAATCTTGAAAACAACATCCAGGAAAAAAAAAGTCTTTTCTACTTAAAGTAGGTTCAGCCAGTTCAGTCTTTCCTTGTTATCAGAGAGATATTGGTTCTTATTAAAAGAAAAATATTATACCTCTTGCTATATAGAAAATCTGTTTATCTGTTATAAAGATGTCTTTAGCCACAGCAAATCCACACTTACTTATCTATAATAAAAAAAATGTGCTTTAAATCATCTTTGGTTATTTGTTTTTCTTTTTATATTACCTTGTGATTTTATTATGAATGATAGCCCCTCTATCATAGCCATTCTATATCATATATATTTACATTATTAGGAAAACCATTACATACCTAAAAAAAGAATATTGGGCCTGTTTCCTACTTTTACAATATGAGGCCATGGCACAGAAATAAACTCTGACAAAAATGATCAAATGATTTTCAACAGGATGTCAATACCTGTAATCCCAGAAACTCAGGAAGTTGAAGCAGGAGGATCACAAAAGCCTCAGCAATTTAGCAATAACCTATGCAACTTAATGTGACCCTAACTAAAAAATAATAATAATAAGGTCTAGAATCCAGACATGATGGCACATGTCTGTAATCACAGTGACTTAGGATAAGTCCTAAGTCCTGCTAAGGCAGGAGGATTGCAAGTTTGAGAACAGTATCATAGCAAGACCCTGCCTCAAAATAAAAAATTAAAAGGGCTGAAGATGTGTCTCAGCAGTAAATCATTCCTGGGTTCAATCCCCAATACTGTTAAATAAATAGAAAATAATAAGTGTTCACGAAGATGTGGAGAAATTGAAAGATTTGTATGTAACTGGTGGGAATGCAGCCACTGTGGAAAAGAGGTTGGTAGTTCCTCAAAAAGTTAATTATTGAATTACCATATCATCCAGTAATTCTACTTGTAGGGATATACTAAAAATATTGAAAGTAGGAACTCCAACAGATATTAGTACACCATTCATAGAATTATTATTCAAAATCGTCCAAACATGGAAACAACCCAAATGTTAATCAATTTGGGGATACAGAGAAAAAGAAAAGATATATTGAATATCAAAAGAGAAATGCCCATGAACAGTTGAAATGAATCATTGGAATATATTGCAAACAATTCATGAGCAATCCAGCCATCACATGTCCTTGCCGTCAAAAAGGAGCCAGAATGGAGGGCAATGTGCAAGCACAAGGAGAACTTGAAATTGCATAACTCCACCCTGACTCCACCTCTAGTAGTCCCTGTATAAATACTAAAACGCCAGACCAAAGGAAGCTTCTCACTAAAGAAAGCCCATGCTGTCTCTTTCCCTTTAGTATATAGATTTTACTTTCCTAAGTAAATCTCACCTGACCCTCCCTAAATTTCTTTCTGCAGTGTTTCTTAAGAACCCTACCCTCTTCCTGAATTGAGGGAACTCCTTGGACCTTCCTCTGGTGATAGTTTCAGTCTATGTATTATACTTTCTATTCCAAAAGTAATAATAATGATATCAACAACAATCACATAGTTCAGAGGCATAAATGATCTCTCTAGAAGCCATTGAAGAAACATAGAACAGCTATCTTGCTATAGGTATTAAGTGATTTTTTTTTGAAAGTCAAAATGTATTTACTACCTGCATACAAAAACATATTGTACATCAAAAAACCAAAATCAAAAAAAAATTTAAATGAGAAAAAGGAAAAGGGAGAAGATACTCTACTGAAGAGTAACATGTAGTTTATACAGAAGAAATCTTCTGGAAATTATCTTTCAGTAGTTCTGGTTACATCTGAATGGATATGACTAATCCTGTTTAGTGTTTTAACTAAAGCTATGTTTGATTTTTAAATACTGCACACTTTACTAAATAAACCAAACAAAGCCTCCATGTAGGAAGGTCACTGCCAATATCATTCAATATCTCTGCAGATGAGCATTAACAAAAGTCTTCCACTGGTCAACAGATTTTCCTGTACATAAAGCATTTATTAAAATAGGCTGGTTTCCAGATTAAACTAAAGAAAAAATTATAGTTCAGTGCAAAATATTTTAGACTGCATTTCATTCTAGATTTCCTTGGGTGAAGAAATGTAGCACATTATTGAAAATGTAAGAAAAGTAGCTAATGCTTTCATAAAGAATATTACCTTAGGACTCCGAACCCACCCACCTCCTTCTCTCTGCCATATTTTGAAAAAAAAATAACATTTCCTATAGCCAGCAACTTTTTTTTTTAATGTTCCATATACTAGTCTCAATACAGTAGGTGTCACAGTATGTTTAACATGATTTCTTCAGGATCCCTCTCCTTTCTGAATTCCAAATGGAGGAACTAAAAGTGCAATGTAAAGACTGGGGATCCATATTCTATCTTTTGGCAAGCTTATACAAGCACTATTGTAAATGTAATGTAAAATAACTGTAAACTTCTTCAGTTTATGAAACACCATTCAGGACTGCTGCTTCTTGAGTGTTCTCTTTTTTTAAGATATTAATCTTTTCTTCTTCTGGAGTAAGCTGTAGCTTATAATTTCATTGCCAAGAAGCACTTTTTGGGCCATTTATTGCCTTTTCTGAAGGACCATGCTCTTCAATCACATATTTTGCCTAGCCCATTTTCATTAACTGAAGCTATATCAGATACAATCATTCCATCCATTAGAACAGCATCTTCATTAGTCCTTCGTCTAGGAGACCGCCTAAAACGGTTAGTACTATGATGAGATTCACTGGCATCAGTGTCTGCAGTCTGATCTGATTCTGTATTATCAAGTAAGCTGTATGGATTGCTGTCTCGATCTTTGAGCACAGAACTGTGGGAGGATTTGCCACCAAGTGATCTACCACAACCTCGACCCCCCTGAAATACTTCTGCCTCTTCCTCCTGGGTATCTCCTGCTGTCACGCTGATGTCTGCTTCCCTGATCATCTCCTCCTCCCAATGACCATGGCTTAGCTCTTTACATTCAGATTCTGTTTCAGAGGAGTTAGCTCAGAATTTGAACCATAACTGGAGCTGTAATCAGGGCCCCTATAATATCTGCCTCTTCCATTATAAGACCTAGAACTAGTCTGTCAGAAGCTATTCATCAATCTGTAGGTGTTCCTACAGATTAGCTGTTCCTCTTCCTTCAGATAAGCAATATAATACTCTAAAAGAGCTTGAAATTTTCCCATGATTTTTATTTAGTGCCAATAAATACAAATGAAACCATCTCATTGTCTCTAGGTAGTTAATTTTCACTGTCACTGTTACTTCAATTCTCACTGTCACTGTTACTTCAATTCTCACTCAAACCACACTATATTTGTCCACTATTTTTTTAATAACTTTGCCATTTTTTCCAACTACTTTTCCAATAAGATTCCTAGGAACCTGAATAAAATCCTCCACAAATTCCAAGAAACCTCTAACCTTTTTTACAGAATCAGCACTTTCTCCATAGGTTCTAAATGTTCCAGTATCTTCATCTAGTTCAACTTAAGGTAACTTAAGAAACCTTCCTAGCTTGCCGGATATTACTACCATGTGTTCCTATTGCCAGTCCCATTAAATCTTCTCTCACAACAAATTTGTCATGAAATGCTGCTGCAAGTTGTTCCGTGCATTCTAAATGCTTACTGGCCTCTTCATAACTGGACATTAGCATCAACTTTGTATGAATACTTCACAAATGCATGTCACTTAGAATATTTACTCTCTTCACAGTTGCTTCACTGGCAGACAGTATCCTTAGCTGCATGGTTTCTAGAGGGTAAAAAATTCTGCATGCTCCTACTGCTTTTTTAAAATCTTTATGTGCATTTTCATTAGCAAAAAGCCTCTCTCAGATCCTCAAGAACATCAACTGTGCACTTGAAGAATTTTTTTGACAGTTTTATGCTGATAGGCTGAAGTCATTCAAATGTTACTATTTCATTGTAAGTGGCACCACAAGCAGCATATTCAATGACATAAAATTCTCCTTTCATCATCTGAACTTTAACCAACCACCATCTACATAGTTCTTGGTCATTTGCTCTTGAATATACCTCTACTTCGTCTCCTTTACTAATTTCTTTTTCTATATCAGGTGGTAACTTAATTTTGTTAAATGAAACATGGCATTCTGGTTGTCAATTATTTTCAAAAACAACTGTGATGGAATCTTCATGAATACTTTTGATAAATTCCTTGTAGAAATCCCTGTTATATTTACACCCCTCCACTGTCAGCTCCACCATGTTGGAACCCTTAAATGTGTTCTTGAAATATTAAATTTGAGGAAAACCAATCTAAGCATAGGCAATATAGTACACTGATTGAGTGCTCTGATTATGATTGTTTTAAACACTGTGTTTTAAATAATACAAAAATTAAAAACAATATTTTTTTCCTGTAGGTCCAAGTTACCACATAATATCATTACTCTTTGTGTGAAGAATGTCCCTTACCATTTTCTATGGTATTGGTCAGCTTGTGATGAATATTCTGAATGTCTTTATTTCATTTTAATTTTTATTATTTTTTAACCATAACATGTCCACAAAAGCTCATATATGGAACAATGCAAGGAAGTTTAGAGAGAAAGGATTGAGTTGTGAGAGTTTTAACCTAATCAGTGCATTTATCTACTTGAATGGATTAACTGGGTGGTAACTATGGCTGGAAGAGGTAGGTCACTAGGGGCATACCTTTGGGGTCTATATGTTTTTTTTCCCTGGTGAGCACAGCTATGACCTGAGCTGCTTTCCTCCTCCATACCCTTCCACCATGATATGCTATCTCACCTCCAGCCAAGAATTAAGTAGTCACCCTGCTCCCCAAATGAACTTTTCTTCCTCTATGTTATTCTTGTCAGGTCTTTTTGTCACAGTGATTCTGACTAAAACAATTATTTTCTCTAGACATAGGATTCTTAGTTGCTTTTTTTTTTCCTGCAGTTTTAATATGTCAGTGTGATATCTTCTGGCCCCCAATGTTGGTATAGAGAAGTGAGCCATTGTTCATATTGTTGTTCCAATTTGAAAGACATCATTTTTCTCTTACTTCTTTTAAGCTTTTTTTTATCTTTCTGTAGCTTTCAACAATTTATCTATGACATGTTTATTTTATCCTACTTGGGATTTGTTGAGCCCAAGTTTAAAGGCTCTATCGATATCATCATAGCACAACATTTTTCACCTATAATTTCTTGAGTTTTATGAATATAACAGTAACAGCACAAATACACAAACCAAAACATTTATACACATAGATAGGTAACTATCAGTCAAAAGTAAAATCTGTAAATTCATAAAGTATGCCATAAATATATTTCCTCATTGACAAAAAAGTTTAAGCACATTAAAGCCTAAAAGTATAGAAAGTTAATTTTTAAAATTGATTTTTAAAAGTCCTATTAAATATTCTGTCTATAGAGGCAGAGTTAATAAATGTAAACTTTGGCATCCTGAATTGGCCTTCAAAATATGTTCACATGGGTTTCTATGTTTGTAAATTTTGCAAAATTATGATAATATTTAGGTCTTTTTCATATAGAAGACCCTGAATTGTATGAGCTTCAGCCTTCACAAAACCTAGATCTGCCCCTGCTTTTTACCTCTAATGAAACATAAATGTAGTTCTTTCTTTGGGAAGAAAAATAGCTTTGCTTTTTGATAACGTTGTAATAAAGAGAATAACCACTGCTAAAAGCACAGAAAGGACTTGAACAGTAGGAACATGATGTTTACCAGAGGCATTTTGGCAGACCTCATGTTCTGACCAAAGTGTATGACTGTGGCCCTCCCACACAAGACTGGAAGTTTTATAGTTTCAAAAATAAGTATAAACTAAGCCTTCAATGTATAGTGCTCCACCTGTAAAGTGTAACTTTTTCCTCATGACCTATATAGTAATTGGCTATGGTAAGTATGATGAAGTCGTTTTCACCTCAGCCTGGGTACACAATTATGCAATCTGTGTGTTTTGGACTCACAGTCCTGATGCAGTGCAAAGCCAAGTTAGAAAAATGGCACCTCTATATAGGAGAACAACTAAAGGGGAATCTGAGATATCATCTTGGCTGTACCTAGCAGTGGAATTTTAGGACTACACACAAGTTCAAAAATTAATCAAACCATGCATTAAAAAATACTTAATAGTATCAAGCTCAGGAAAAAAATTACAGTGCCAATGCAAGAAAACTTCTCACTTCTTGAAGCAAACACTGGAAACACAGTTTCATGAAAAGGACATTCTTCATGCTGTAATAAAGATCTCCCTCAGCTATTGGGAAATAAAAACTTTACTTGAATGTTATTGATATTACATTCAAGTTTTTTTTCACTGGAATATATTTTCAGTTTATAAAAGAAGTTAAGCCATTTAACTACTAATACAAATGCCAAGCTACTACATAAGACATTCACAGTCAAAATAATTTTAATTCCTCCCAAATATTTCCTATATAATTTCATATGCCATGGAATAATACAATATACCTTTATTTCAAAACTTCCTACAATGAAAAACAAAACAACTTTCTACCAAATGTAAGTAGTAGATACTAGCAAGCTTCTGGTTTAATAGTTGGAAGTGAGAAATTCAAAAAAATGAAATTTTTTTAGCTTGGCTTCATACCCAAATATTCTGGCTAATAAAATGTGCTGTTTTAAGGGTTAGTTTTAAAAATAAATAAATAAATACTTTAGAAGTTTATAGAAAAGTTTTTTTCTAAAATGTTTTAAAAAACTATTACACAACATATTTCTCTATAGAAAATATGGTGCCTTCTTTATCAGGTCCTGGAGTCCTCTAATAGTAATAACCCCAATTGTTGGCTCTTTCTAAAGGCTCATCAATTATGATTGACCTAAATCATGATGTATTTGTTTGATCCAAGTAATTCTTTGCCAGCAATAGATCCAGCCAATCCTTTGAAAACCATTATTGTGTTCTAATAATTATGCCCATTCAAATCACAGTATAAACCAAGATCCTTTACTTAAGAATAAAAGTGCTTACCTCACATGTGTGAGGCACTGGGTTCAATTCTCAACACCGCATATAAATAAATGAATAAAATAAAGGTCCATCATCAACAGCTAAAAAAATTTTTTTTAAAAGAATAATCACACCCAGAAC
Source organism: Marmota marmota marmota (assembly GCF_001458135.2). Taxonomy (NCBI): domain Eukaryota; kingdom Metazoa; phylum Chordata; class Mammalia; order Rodentia; family Sciuridae; genus Marmota; species Marmota marmota. The sequence continues at coordinate 3,341,369 of NW_026000080.1, forward strand.
TAACCTGTGGTTTCTTCCTGACCACTCACTTCTATAGAACTCAAGCTCAAGAAATGAATTTGGCTCTTTATTAGCTATGGTATAAAGAAGTTCAAGCTCTACTGAAAGGCCTACATGGCCATGGTGACGTGGCTTTTGATTACCTGTGTTATCTCTTTTCTCATCAGAGTTAATATACTCCAGCTATACTTATCTGATACTCCCTGATCATTCTCTGTAGTTTTATTCCTCTCTCTAGAAATCTCTCTTGCTTTGTCCGTCTGGCCAACATATTTGCATTCTTCAAGTTACTTCTTTAGGAAAACTTTCCCAGCTTTCCCCTCAAAGGAATACATGAGACTTCCACCTTAGGTTACATTCTAACACTTGCTTTGGTGTTTTTGCAGTTTATGCATTTGTCTCCCCTCATTTAATTTTGAGTGCCCTCTCTGAAGGCAAACTGTAGATTTTAAAATTTATAAGTATTTAGCACGGTACAGTGCATGATGCACTTCATGTCTTTCATGTTTTCAAAATTTACTGTCTGTTCTGTATAAGACACTGTGCTCTGAGTTGGCAATCCAAATCAAGCAAAAAAGGTAGGGTTCCTGTGCTTACTGTCTGAGGGAGAAACTGAAATTAATAAAGTGATAATCTTAATGAATATGTAGTTATATCTTGAAATAAGTGCTTTGAACCACCTCAACTTACACACACACACACACACACACACACACACTACACACACACATACCAAAAAAGAAAAAAGAAAAAAAAACTGACCTAGGCTGAGTAGAGGGGAAGAGAGGTGGTGAAGGAATACTCCCCTAGAGGAGTAGTGCTTGACCTGCCTCTGAAGGAAAAGTAAGGTAAGATGACACTGGAGGAAAGATAGAGGCCAGAATATGAGGGATCTTTTCAGGGTTATCACAAGAACTTAGTCCTTTATCCTTCAGAGCAATCAACCATTGATGAGTTTTTGTTTTTGTTTTGTTATCGGGTGTTTTATGTTTTTGAGACGGGGGACTTGCTATGTTGTCTAAACTGATCTTGAACTCCTAGACACAAGTGATCCTCCTTTTGCATCAAGCAGCATTGAAGGTTTTAAAGGAGGTGACTGACATTATCAGATTTTGATCTATAGATATGCTAATCCCATCGCTTTGAGAATGGATTAAGAAGACAAATATTTATTGACTGGATTAACAAATTAATGATTGAACTAATGGGCTTAGCTATTCTTGGGAATTCACTTTATGCTAACCCCATTTAACTGAAATTTGAGTGTCAATAACAAATTCTTGTGTTTCATGGTCTAATTGAAAATATATTAGAAATATGTAGCAATAATAAGCTGGAAATACTAGTTATGAAAAAATGTAGTGATTGAAATGAAATTAGTGACTGGGTTATAGATTGCATACCATGAAATACAAAATAGTGAGGTTGGAACTTACTTGGGGAACTCTTCCAGAAAGTATCTGGAATCAATAAAGAGAGGGGAAACACAAATTTTTAAATATATGGAGAGAAGTTTGATAATAAAACCTTTCAAGAAAAGAGAAATTAGATTCTGCAACCTGTACAATCAGAAAAATAAGAAATTATACCCCATTTGATTCAAATGTATGAATTGTCAAGATCATTGTACTGTCATGTGTAACTAATAAAAAAATGTTTAAAAAAAGAAATTAGATGTTCTGCAATTTATGATGAGATTAAATCATGATAAACCCATCATAAGTTGAAAATATTGTAAGTAGAAATGCATTTAATACACCTGCCCTCCAGAGCATCGTATCTTAGCAACATAGCACTTTGTAGAATACTGGTTGTTTTCCCTTGTGATCACACAGTTGACTAGGAGCTGCAGTTTGCTGCCACTATCCAGCATGGCAAGAGTTTTATGTCACATATTGCAAGCCTAGGAATAGATCGAAATTCAAAATTTGAGGCACAATTTCCCCTGAATATGTACCACTTTTGCATCATGGTCAAGTGGAAAAATCCCAAGTTGAACCATCATATGTCAGAAACAGTCTGTATCAACAAATATTTCTAATAAATATATAGATATAGATGAAACTTCTAAAAAGATTTTTATTCATTGAATCTAATTATGTACATATAATAAAATAAGTGAGTTTCATAAGGTAGTAGGACATAAAATCAATATACAAAAATCAATTGTATTTCTATATATAAGCAATGAAATATTCAAAATGAAATTTAATAAGCTTTTCAAAATCACATCAAAAAGAATAAAACTTGGGTTAGGGATGTAGCTCAGTGGTAGAGCACTTGACTTGCCTAGTATGTGTGGGGCTGGGGTTCAATCCCCTATTCCACAAAACTAATGAATGAATGAATGAATGAATGAATGAATGAATGAATGAATAAAATTAAAATTGAACTTAAGCAAAAGACATGGAAAAGCTTATACACTGAAAACTACAAAATTCTCTCATATTCTCCAGTACTAGGGATTGAACCTGAGTGCACTTTACCCCTGAGCTACATCCCCAGAGCTTCTTATTTTCTATTGTGAGACAGGACCTCACTAAGTTGCCCAAGCTAGTCTCAAACTTACAATCCTCCTGAGTTGCTGAAATTACGATTGTGCCCCAACACTGCAAAGTATTATCAACTGAAATTAAAGACAATATAAATAACTAGTTGACATTCTGTTTTTATTGATTCTAAGACACAGTATTAAACTGCCATTTCTCCCCAAATTGATGTACATACAACCCCAATCAAAATTCCAGCCAGCTCTTTTGTGGAAATGGACAAGCTGACCTTAACATTCATAGATGTATGCAAAGGGCCTCAAATAGCCAACACAGTTTTCAAGAAGAGCAAAGAAGTCCTCCAAGGTCAACTAGAACTCAGGAAATGACAACAACCTTTTATGGGCCCTGCAACTCCAGTAAATCACTCAACCTCCAGATTAGGGGATTGAAAGGACAGGAAGCCAGCCAGTGTACATTCTGCAAACAGGAGGGTCACTGGAGAGGTAAATGTTTCTGAAGCTTTCAAAAAAAGCCATGTATGGTCAGCAAAACTCTGACCAATCCTGGCAGGTGATACAACTGGTAAAGGAAGGCGAAAGGAACCAAGAAGCTTCTTACATGTTACCAAAAGTGATCCCTGAAGAGTTTCAGCTGACCCTAAAAGAAGATAAGAAGAAGTCAGTTTTGACCAACTTAGTCTTAAACACCTGGCAGGAGAGTATGACTAAAGTCATACAAAGACATTTAAAAGGAAAGACAATGTTTTTTTTTTTTAAATGTAACTTAAGATATACACTTGTGTCAGCCCTACCAAAGTAAGTAAAGCTGGAGGCTATACTGAGAGGGTTCTTCTGTGGGAGTGCCTAATAATAATCACCACAAAGAACTCTATAGTCACAAGTTTTTCCTAAGTAAAATTGAGTATGATCTCATAGGCCTACAAATCTTCCTAACCTCCTACATAGATAAATTTGATCTGTTTTTCACTGATATGATTATAAGTTACTATCTTCATTGTTTTCAGAGACTGGCTGAAATACTAATTGCCTTTGTGCTAATTGTTTACAAAAACGTAATGCCTTGCTGCTTTGTTTATTGTTGTCTTAGCAAGATCCCTGCCTTACATATGCCTTGTCCAGTTACCCACCAACTGAAACCATGGCTCTCTGAACTGCCCTGATGCTGAATACCCTTAACTATTTATGCCCATCTGTCACAGAATGAGGACTTCAGTTTACTTCCCCCAACTTTGCCCTCTCTCAGAAAGAAGCAGCTTGGAGATGTCATCGTTCATTTTTCCATACAAATGGAATGTAGAAATTGACAGTGGGAAAATGTAACAGTGGTCCACTTAATGCTTTGAATACAACCATTGCTTCTCTGCCAAAAACAAAACAAAAATAAACAAAGCAAAGAAGGACTTACATGACCCAGTCACTGTAGAGGCTAAAGGTGTACCCCAGTAATAGATTGCTCGCCTGGCATCTGCAAGGCCCTGGGACCAATTCCCAGCATAGCAAAGATAAAAGAAGAAAAAAAAAGGAAAAATGTTACAATAATCAAGGGAGTGTATACTGGTCTAAAGCATAAAGATATACATACAGATGAATTAAATTGGATATAAAGTCCAGAAATCCTTGTATTTGTTGTCAGCTTGTATTTGTTGACATTTTTTAAATGTCAAGGCAATTCAAGGGGAAAAATAATCCTTTCAACAATGGTGCTTAGACAATAAGACATCCATACATAGAAAAGAACTTAAGCCATTACTTTTCACTCTATCCAAAAATCAACTCAAAATGAATCCTATATCTAAATAAGCTAAAACGAACCAAGCTAAAGTGATAAAACTTGTAGGAAATACAGGGTAATATCTTTGGAACCTCATGCTATGCAAAAATTTATTAATGTTAACCAAAAAGTACAATTCACAAAAAAGATCAATGTTATATTTGATTGAAATATAACACTTTTGCTCTTTAAAAGACACAACCAAAAAAAAATGAAAAACATGCCACCGACTTGGAGAAAATATTTACAAACCACACAATGACTTGGCATTAATCATCTATTACTGTGTAGCAATGACCCAGAACCTTAGCAGTTTAAAGCTGAAATCAGGTTGCAGCTGTTAGCCACAGCTGCTGTCATGTCAAAGCAGGACTAGGACTACAGAATCTTCCAAGGTCACTCACAGGCTTCAGTTCCTTGCAAGTTGTTAGCTAGTTGTACTATTTACTGGAGCTGCTGTAGCAAAGTGGCACAGATTGAATGGCTTAATGCAAAATATATATATATATATATATATATATATATATATATA
>NW_026000080.1:3346204-3423074 GCF_001458135.2 Marmota marmota marmota
TATATATATATACACACACACATACACACACACACACACACATTTTCTCACATTTCCAGAAGGTAGAAGTCCAAAAGCAAGGTACCAGCAAGTTTTTGTTTTTTCCTGAGGCCTTTCTTGTTGGTGAGTAAATGACTGCCTTCTCACCATGTCTTCACATTCTATTTTTCTATGCGCATTCATTACTGGTGTCTCTTGTTCATGTCCAAATTTGTTCTTCTTTTAAGAACATCAGTCAGACTGGATAAAAGTACACTCTAAGTGCCTCATTTTAACTTAACCATCCCTTTTATATACCTTATCTCCAAATTCTGACATACTGGGGGTTAGGGCTTCAACATATGAAATTTTAGGGGATTCGGCTGAGCCCGAGTTTCCAGCTTCACATGGATCTCTCTGAAGGGCTACTCACAACATGGCAGCTTGGTTCCCCCAGAGTGAGTGATCTAAGAGACAGAACAAATAAGCAAGTGTGAAAGACATAAATCATAGCCTTTTTTCAAACCTAATTTCAGAATGCCATAGTTTGGATCTGAACTATCCCCAAAGGCCCATATAATGAAACCCTTTTTCCTCAACTTGGTGCTTAAAAGTTATGGAAACCTTTAAGAGGTGAGGTTTACTGGGAGCTTTAGGTCATTAGAGATGTGTTCTTGAAGGGGACTGTGGGACACTGGACCCTTCCTCTCTCTTTCTTTCACTTCCCAGCCTCCATTAGCTGAGCAGCTTCCTCTGCCATGTGCTCTCACTATGATATGCTGCCTCATCAAGGCTCAAAAGCCATGGGTCAACTGCCCATGGGCTGACATCTTTAAAATAAATCGTTTCTATTTTTAAGTGAGCCAAAATAAACCTTTCCTCTTTTTAACTTGATTATCGTAGGCATTTGTTACATCAACAGAGAGCTTACAATTATGGTTTAGACCTTTAATGACACCTGAAAAGTTCATGTGGTAGGCAATGCAGAAATGCTCAGAGAAATGTTTAGATTGTGACAAATGTGACCCTCATCAGTGAATTAATCCATTTAATGGATTAATAATTTGAATGGACTACTGAGTGGTAACTGTAGGTAAGCGGGCATGGCTGAAAGCAATAGTTCAATGGGGGTGTGCCTTTGAACTATATCTTGTCTCTGCCTCTCTACTCCCCTCCCTTCCATTCCCTCCTTACCTCCCTCTCACCCCTTTGTAGAAGCCATGAGCTGAGCAGCTTTCTCTGAAATACTGTTACCTTTGAGATATCCAGTTGAAGTTTAGGTCCTTGGTGTCCTGAACAAAGAATTGAACGAGACACACAGAAGTAACGGATGTAGTACAGATTTATTGAAGGTGAAGATAACACTCCACTAGGTAGAACAGAGTGGGCTGAGAGAGGCGCTCAAGGACCCAATGTCTTCAAATTCAGGTCTTGTATTCTAAACTGTGGGGCATTCTTGTCCCTATACATACCTGATTGAAGATCTTACCCCATTTTCTCCCATTGGTTATCTTATGATCCCAATTTCCCCACATTGGTTACTTTAGAAAACATTATTAGAATACTGCCCACTTTACTTCCATTGGTCATTTTAAAATTTGAACTCTGGTGAGAGTTGTCATGTGATAAGTCCTCAGTGGAGTTGTGGTAATGGGATTGATTAAAACAGGGACAGAACTCGCCTCCTTGTCCTCTAGCGGCTTCTTTCTAGTACCCCACCTCTACCATCTTGGTGTCCCTGAACTCCTACATAATAATACCTTTCCTCCTTGAGGTTCTGCCTCACTTTGGGCCCAGAGCAATGGAGTCAGCTGACCATGTGCTGAGACCACTGAAACCATGAGCCCAAACCATAAGCCTTTTATTCTCTAAGTTGTTTTTGTCAGGTATTTTGGTCACAGTGACCAAAGGCTGACTAACACACACAAGTAATATAATATTCTATTCTATGTTATCAGTAACAGACTAATTCTGGAATAAAGTAGTAACATTCTACACATTGATACGACTAGCCTCTTGAAATCTTGGAGAACATCTTGTTATCTGTCTACCACAAATCTGTATACATAATACATGGAGACTACTATAATTTGATAATAAAGAGACAAGTGAATTAAAATGGGCAAAATGCTTCAATAAACATTTCACTAAAGGAAATACACAAATGGCCAGTTAGCATATAAAAAGATGTCAACAACACTTAAGGAATGAAAATTGAATTAACAATGAGATACTACTACATACCCATAATAAAAAAAAAAATAGTGCCAAATGTTGACAAAGATACAGAGAAACTGGAACTCTCAACCAGTGGAAATGTAAAATGGTATAGCCACTTTAAAAAAACAATATGGCCATTTCTTAAAAATTAAACCTAAACTTATCATATGACCAACTGCCAGGTATCTTTTCAAGGAAAATAAAAATATCCAGATAAAAAGTTGTATATTAATATGGAAACAGTATTAATTATTCATAATATCTGGAAACCTCCAAATGCCCATCAACTAGTACATGAATGAACAATGTGGTACATTCCTATAATGGAATATTATTCATCAATATAAAAGGAACAAACCACTAATACATGCTACACCAGGAATGCTTTCTCTATTTTAAACTCTTTTCCTAATGTTGAGAGTAATCCAGCTTAAAGACCTATACATGGGCACAGGTCTGTAATCCCAGAGAACTGGAAGTCTGAGCCAAGAGAATTGAAAGTTTGAAGGCAGCCTCAACAACTTAGAGATACCCTGTCTGAAAATTAGAAAAAAAAAAAAAATCCAAAGGTTGGGGATATAGCTCGGTGGTAAAATGTCCTCAGTACAAAAAGGAAAAAAAATCCAGTCAAATTTTCTTTGACTCCAAGGGCAACTGGCACCTATAAGTATCCCAGCAAGAGACTAACTGATATGATTTCTCTGGAAACTTCCTCTTCACAACTTAAAAAGGGGATTTTACTCAATTCGCTATCCTTATTTTAATGTTTCTTTCAGCACTATTCAATCAGTAGTGGCCCAACTAAGATTCCAAAATTACCTCAGGGTTAGGGATGTAGCTTGATGGTAGAGCTGTACACTTAACAAGTGTGAGGTCTTGAGTTTGATTCCCCAACACTGCAGCAATAATTACTTCTCTTCCCCATTCTTCTCATTGACTCAAAAATTCCATTCCCTAACCTATGTGTGAATAGCCTGCAAATTAACAAGACCTGAAGGGTTAGCACAAAGCATTCTACAGATAAGAAGCCATTTCTTTGAAATTTCCTCACACAGGGAGGAAAAATATTTATCTTTTTTATATTTTATTGATTCTTTTTAGTTATGTAAAACATTAGGATACATTTTTGACATATCACAAAAGCATGGCATATAATTTGCTCTAATTCTGTCCCCAGCACTTCAACAACCCCTACTTTCCCCTACTCTCCTCCTTCTACTGATTTTTCTGCTATTTATAACTTCTGTGTGTGTGTGTATTTTGAGAGACATTAAGTGAAAATTAATGTCTGATTAATTTAGTGCCTAATGCTCAAAGCATACTAATAATTTTTAAAAATTCTTGAAACTGATGCAAGGGTAGTATTTGTTTTTGAAAGTGCATGTATGTGTAGTTATATTCCTGTGCATTGAACTTTTGCCCCAGTCTTTAAATAGAGGTATATATTAAGAATATGTATTCTGAGAGTCTTGTAGAATGCTAAGAATGGAGAACAAGCTGATACAGGCTATTGTTGATTGAGTTGAAAGAATAAAAGTCAATACCCCTTTCCTACCTGAAACCTAACAGATTCCCTGTAGTAATAGCCACTAGATACTGACTTTGTGTGAGTCACCCCGAGCTTCGTGATTTCATGTAATCTTTGCAATAACATTAAGAGGTTTGTAATGCCACCATCCCTAGTGTATAGGTGAAAACATTGAAGCTTGGAGAGACATGACATCAGGTGCGTCCTCCATTCTCAAACAAGATTAGTTTTAACCCGGTGTGGGGGCACACGCCTCATCCCAGCAGCTTGGGAGGCTGAGGCAGGAGAAGTGCACGTTCAGACTAGTTCAGAAACTTAACCAGGCCCTAAGCAACTTAGCAAGTCCCTGCCTCAAAAATTATAATAATAATAAAAAGGGCTAGGATGTGGCTCAGTGGTTAAGTATCCCTGGGTTCAATCCTTGGTACCAACAAAAAAAAAAAAAAAAAAAAGATAAGGATTAGATTTAACTGTTCATACAGATTAGGGTGGGTCTTCCCATTGTAAGATTAAAGAGTTTCAGCTTTCTTTGTAAACACCGCACCGCCAGAAGAAGCCTCCTCAGGCAAGGGTGAAGTGGGATTAACAGTGGGCGTGGCTTTACAAGATTTTCTTAAGGGATGGGTCTGGACCGCTGCTAGGCCGTAAAGAACTCAACAGGTCGTGAAGTGTCGTGGCGCGGAAGCTTTGCTTCACGGCAGTCCCGGCCAGCGAGCCAGGCTGCACTCGCAGCTTCCGACTTCTTTTCTCCACATGTGTGGTGCTTTCGTAGTTCTGCCCAGTAATTCTTACTGTTAGCGTGGTGCAGCTACGTCGAAGAACAGAGTGGCAGCGTAGCTGATGGAGTTTGCCGTTGAAGCTGAAGAGACTTCGGGAGGAGTTCTCCAGAGGGTAGCTGAGGGGGTGCGCCTGAGTCCCGAGTCCGGTAGGGAGGGAGTCAGGGTCTTAGCAGGGATGGAGGAGGCCAGTGGTGGAGAGAAGGGGAAAGGATTTACAGGAAGGAAGAAGACAGAGAATGCAAAAGAAGGAAGTGGGCAAAAAGCAGAGGAGATGCGAATGGACTTAACAGTTGTAAAGCAAGAAGTCGTGGACTGGTCGGATATAGAAGGCGGCTTGTTGAATGGCCAGTGGGTAAAGCAGGAGGTGGAGGATGGACCTGAGGTGAAGGATGAGAAAACTGGCATATTAGAGGTGAAGCAGGAAGTGGATAATAGTAGTTTGGTGGTAAAAGAAGAGAAGGTGGATGAACTAGGGGTAAAGGAAGAGAAGGTGAAGGAAGAAGTAATGGACTGGCCAGAAGTGAAGGAAGAGAAGGAGGATTACTTGGAGATAAAACAGGAGATATTTGTTGGTCAGGATATAAAAGAGGAGGAGATGATGGATGGAGCCTGTGTAAAAGAAGAGAAGGATTTCATGAAGAAAGAAATGATGGAAGACACAAAAGTGAAAGAAGAGCCTGAGATCAATCCCCCATTGGGCTGCAAGAGGAAACTGGCCATGTCAAGGTAGGGCAGGGAGAAATTCCCCTGGGTGATTAAAGCTGTGGAGTCCTCTGTTTAGTGATGGGACCCACACTAACAGTAGGTGAAATGTGAAAAATAGACACAAATTTGAGTCCCTTGACTCAGAGTGATGTTGTGCAGAAAGGGTTAGAGAAGGGAAGGGTATTTTGAGATAACAAATTCAGTGAAAATATGTGAAGTGGTAATGATCAGGAAGTACTGGTCAAGTTAGGAAGCGAAAGTTCTGGAAACCAGAAGACACCTTGGGATCAGTATCTGACTAACTTTTATATACTTTAGACCCAGTAGTCTTTTGAAACAGGATATAGATGAGAAAAAGTCTTATAAAACCAACATTGACAAGGTGGATTGAATTAAAATTTAACAAAAATGCTCTTGAAGCCAAATGTAAAACTTGTGTATGGGTACTTTGAATATTGCTTTTCTTTTTAGTGTGTGATCATGTGACAACATAGAAAATCAAATTGTGGTCAGATTCTTGGGACTATTACTATCTAGAACATGGGTGAATCATACAGAAGTAGCAGTAATTTGATTGTCAGTATTCCAAGATCCTAGAAGAGGGTTGAGGACAGATGATGGTTAATAGTATTTCTAGATAATTTTGATGCTCATTCTCAGTTAGATGTAGAGCTGTGAGAAAAAGAAATTACTAATACTCTCTTTAAATATGGCTGGCTTTTATGCTATTTTTTTTTTCTGGTGTGTATACTTTTAAAATATCAGAGAGCATAGCTCAGACTTCTAGATACAGTCACACAGTTTTTACCAGATTACCCAGAATACAAGTCACAAATAACAGTGAATGATCTCATTTCCTGATAAAAGTACAGAAAAAATGTCTGATTTAAAAAAATTAATGTTTTCTTAGCAATAACATTTACTACATTGTAAATGTAGTCATTTGGAGATGATTTCATAGAGAAATTTCAGTATTTGACAGCTGTTAAATATTTTATCAAACTTGCTTGCACATACTTTATTCACTGTGACTACCTACCTAAATTGTGACAAGTCATTGAATCAGCAAAATTTATAAATAGATAAGTAGAATTAATTTTTGATAATGTTATGTGTGGGCTTTTGTAGGTGTGAAACTTGTGGTACAGAAGAAGCAAAGTACAGATGTCCACGTTGTATGCGATACTCCTGCAGGTATATGTGTGTATGTATGTAACTTCTTACCTTATTACCTTCTCCAAAATATAAATTTTTGTTTCTTTGTTTCTTCAGTTTGCCCTGTGTAAAGAAACACAAAGCAGAACTGACCTGTAATGGAGTTCGAAATAAAACTGCTTTTGTTTCAATACAACAGTTTACTGAAATGAATCTCCTAAGTGGTAAGCCATCTTATACATAGTTCCTGGATATTGTTATATGTTCCTGGATATTGGTGTATGTCACTTGTTTATTTTTCTATCCTGAAATTTTTAGATTACCGATTCTTAGAAGATGTGGCAAGAACAGCAGACCATATTTCTAGAGATGTTTTCTTGAAAAGACCAATAAGCAATAAACACGTAAGTATTCTTCTAACTCCTTACAGGAGTTAACTTAACAATTCCTTCCAATCAATAAAGACCTGCATCAGGAACAAAGTTGGTGTGTTTGGGAATTGGCAGAGTGACTAAATCATAGTGAGGAAGAGAATGTTGAACATGAGGTTAGAGAAAGGGGTAAAGGTTCCCAAGTGAATTCAAAATAAAAAATAGAAACCATAGAAGGGTTTTGAACACGTTTACTTTTTGAAAGATCACTTGTGCTGCTATGTGCACTTAAGGGTTAAGAGTGGGAGAATGGAAGCAGGGAGACCATTTATAAAGTTATGTGGTATCCACATGAGAGATGATGGTGGCTTGGGTCATGATGTTAGAATTAATTAGGAGGTGATTAGACTCTAGTTTTGATTGAAGAGCTGAGAGGATTTGCTGTTCAAACACACTTAATTTTCTTTTTTTTGTTGTTGTTTTTAATTTTTATTATTGGTTGTTCAAAACATTACATAGTTCTTGACATATCATATTTCATACATTTGATTCAAGTGGGTTATGAACTCCCATTTTTACCCCGTATACAGATTGCAGAATCACATCGGTTACACAACCACGTCTTTACATATTGCCATATTAGTGTCTGTTGTATTCTGCTACCTTTCCTATCCTCTATTATTCCCCCTCCCCTCCCCTCCCATCTTCTCTCTCTACCCCATCTACTGTAATTCATTTCTCCCCCTTGTTTTTTCGAACACACTTAATTTTCATGCTTGCATCCCTTTTTCATTCCTTAAGCACGATACAAAACTAAGGCTTTCATATTTGAAATATTTTGCAACTGGTATCTCAGAAATTTTTGATATTTTGATTAAGACACAGATTTATGTTCAGTTTTTAGAGGCCATTTTACTATTGAAGTTGCAAAATTTAAATACCCTTTTATTTGTTTTTATTTTTATGTGGTGCTGGGGTTAAAAACCTTACTTTATTGGTATTATAGGTACACATAATACATTACACATGTCAGAAATAAAATTAACATGCATCAACTCATTTTTCCTCAAGCTTAATTAAGCATAATTAAAATTCTACTTAAAGAGAAATTACTTTTTATTGTAAAATACAGCATGCATGTAAAAATGTTAATAAAATGGAAATATAATGGTTAATTATATCGTGAATACCTGTATAATTACTACCCAGATCTAGAATTAGAACATTACCAGCTTCACAGAAATTCTCTGCCACCCTCTTATGCCTTACCCTAATCTGTTGTCTTTTCTGCATAGTTTCTGTCTTGTTACAGTACCATAGTTTATCCATTCTCTTGTTCTTGACTTTGGGTAGTCTGTAATAACCAAAAAAAAAAAAAAAGCTACTTTTAATATTTTTATGTGTTGTGTTTATGTATTGTGGTATGGTAGAAACAGTGCTACTCTTCACACTTCTGATGTGCTTTGTGTATGCACATGTTTTTGTAGAGTTTATACTTGAGAGTAGAATTGGTTTGCTGTAATTCATATCTTCAGTTTAACTAGATATGGTTGGAACTTTTTTTAAAGTAGTTATACCAGTTTTCATTCCCACCAGTTATTTGTAAATATACCTGTTGTCTCTAATACTTACTTGTTTTGGTCAGACTTTTAAAATTTTTGTCAATCTGTTGGCTATGTATGATCTCTATTGTGTTTTTACATTTGTAATTCGCTGATTTCTGTTGAGATGTAGACACCTTTTTGGACACGTGGATTTCCTCTTTTGTGTAGTGACTGTTCAAGTCTTGTTGATTTTTTTCATTGTTTTACTTTCTTTTTCTTACTGGTTTATAAGAATTCTTTGTATTTCTTAGATGCTAATCAATAATTGATTGTTATAAATACCATTAATTTTATGGCTTATCTTTTCATTTGATAGTGTCCCTTGTGTGTGCCATAGTGGCCATTGAACCCAGGGAGCTCTACCACTGAGCTACATCTCCTTCTCTTCACAGCCCCCTGAGTAGCTGGAATTCCAGACATGTGCTACTGTGCCCAGTTTTATTTTTTATTTTGAGACAGAATCTGGCCAAGTTGTCCAGTCCAGCTTTGAACTTGGGACTTTCCTGCCTCAACCTTCCAAGTAGCTGGGATTACAGGCTTCTGCCACCATGCCCCACTATAGTGTCTTAATGTAGTCAAATTTACCATGTTTCCTTTATAGTTAGTAGTTTTACATGTTGTAGAAAGAAAACCTTTCAGTTATGAAGATATTATCCCATGATTTTCTGAAAGCTTTATCATATTGCATTTCACAGTTTTGTCTTTAAACTACCTGGAATTGATTTTTAGCATCATGTAAAGTGAAGTCCTATTTAGCTTTTATATATGTGTAATCCAGTTTGCCTAGCACCATTTACTGGAAAGTTCATCCTGTCTGTACTGCTTTACAGGACCACATTTGTCACATCAGGCATCCATATATTGCTAGGGTCATTTTCTGGTCTGACTATCCATCCTGTTGATGCTTGTCTATCCTGCACAAATATTATAAACTCAAATTATTGCAGTGGGTTTTTAATCAATTAAAGTAATTTTTAAATTGATACGCAATTATTATTCATATTTATGGGGTAAGGTAATTAATGTACCTATTGTCTCAAACATTTATCATTCCTTTATGTTGGGGCCACTAGAAATTTTTCTTCTAGTTATTTTGAAATCTAAATAAATTATTGTTAATTATTACATTTCTATACCAATATTAAATATCAGCCTGTTAATTCCACAGGCCTCCCCCCTTTCCTTCTTGAGAATTTTGATTTGAGTTGTATTTATTTCAGAGATCAGTTTGGGAGATTTAACTTCTTCACAACATTGAATCCTTAAACTTTTGCTTTTGTTGCTGTGTCTGCATAGAGTCATCTTTAATATACCTATGTATAGATAATTTTCTCACTAGAGAACTAATACATTTTTTGTTAAATTTATTGCTGGTTATTTTATTGTTTATCTATTTGCAGTGCTAGGGATTGAATCTAGTGCCACTGCTTGCAAGGCAAGCACTCTACTATTGAGCTACATCCTCAGCCCTTTTGGTGCTATTTTAAACAGGATTTTTAATTTTTTATTTTCTCTTGACCAATACATAGAAATGAGATTTTTTGTTGTTTATTTTATAGTGAGCAACCATATTAAAATTCAGTACATTATTTACATATTCTTTGAAATTTTCTCTGTAAACAATTCATCACAGTTTTTTTTTTTTCCTAATCTGTCTTTCTTGCCTTATTGGAATATCTAAGAATTCCAATTCAACTTAAATACTAGTGATGATAGGAAATATCTATGTTGAAAGTCCTCTTAGACCACCTCAGGTTTGATGATTTGTGAGAAAGTTTCATAGGAATCAACATATAGTTGTACTTCCACCTAAAATGTATTGTGGTGAAAGTTAGCTTGGATTGTTCTTACTTTGTTCTTAGATGCACTGACTGATATTGGAATTATTTCTTCCCTGGGAATTTGATAAAAATTATTAGTCAACCAACATGGAGTTTGGACAATGAGATATATTCTTTCCTATTTTATGGGACTGTTCAGGTTCTGTGTTTGTTGTTGTTGCTTTTTAATTACATCTGTACTGAAGAAGTAGAGATTTTTTTCCTTGTCATTATTCCCTAAACATTATCTCTTAACAAATATTTGCTTCGTATTAGGTAATTATAAGTAGCCTAGCAATGATTTTAAGTGGATAGGCGGAATTGCAGAGGTTATAAACAGATACTATGCCATTTATATAAGGGATTTAAGCATCCTCATATTTTGGTGTTCATAAGAGTTCTAGAACCAGTTTTCCACAGATACTGAAGGACAAGTGTATGTCCTTTTTAGGTCAAGTTTGTTAAGTATGTTGTTCCGATTCCTTATAACCTTGATTTTTTTTCTTTTTTTATCTGCTTCTATTTGATTTCTGAGAGAGTTATGTTATCATGTCCCAGTAAGTAAAGCCAAACAATCAATTTGTAGTTTCCGTTTGTTGTTCAGTTAGTTTTGCTCTTATACTTTAAGACTAAAATATTAAATGCATCAGGAATTATTTCTTGGTGTAGTTAATTTTGAGGTATCCTTCTTTGTAGATTTTTGTCTACTTTGTTCAATATTAATAAAACTTTATTAGTTCTTTGCCATTATTTGCATGGTGGAGTTTTCTTCCTTGCTATTACTTTCTACCTTTTTCTACTTTTATGTTTTGAATAGGTCTTATGTTAAGTTCGTACCATAGTCATGTTCCAGTTTTTAGCTGATCTGCCAATGTGTAACATTTAACTGAATCATTGTGTTCATTTTAATAAAATTAGTTACATATTAGGCCTTAATTTGTCACTTTATTTGTGCTGTTTGTCCCATTTGTTTCATATTGCCTTTGGACAGACTGAATTTTGTTTTTTTGTTTTGTTTTTTTGTCTTTTTAAGCCATATGATTTCTGTCAAAACTACTTCATTCTTTTTTAAAAAATAGTTGTTGTTTTTTTTTTTAAGTTAGTGTGTGCATTACAGGAAATAGACAACACAAGCAAAGAAAAAAGTCATCTAGTCACAAGCAGCTTAGTTGGACATGTCCTTCTAGGACCTGCATATATATATATATATATATGTATATATGTGTATATATATATATATATATGCAACATTTCATTTTGTGTAATTGAGATCATAGTGTGTTCGTGCTTTCCTGCACATCATGAATATTCACCAATTCAAATTCCAAAGCTACCTGAGTATTTTTGATAACCTAGAGCACACTATAGCAACTCAGTCTGTTAGGAAAAAATTTAATCTTGTCTTTCCTGGGGACAAAAATTTCACTAAAGCCAGAAATGAAAACAGGCTTCTAGATAGACATATTGGCAGAGTTACAACTAAAATAATGCATTCCCTTAAAATTTAAAAATGAGACATAAAGCAACAGATACCAAATATAATGTTTCTAAGAGAGTTCATTACCAGGTTTCTACTACTAAAATAGTAGCAAGAAATCATCTTCCAAGTGAATTAAAAGTATTTCTACAATTCAGTATGAAAATGCACACACATCAGTAGTAGCTCACATCAAAATGTAAATCTTTGAACACTTGCTCCCATTTTTACCTGTGTGCTTCCTTCTGCCCCTCTGTTGCCAGCCTGATAAACAAGTTCTGATACTCACTGCCCAGAGTTAAAACAATTTCATATCTAAGATGCATCTATCCTATCAGTTATGCCAAAAAGATATTTACAAGTTGTCTAATTCACTAGCTCTTCTTTTTAATAATACTCTGTCAACCTCAGGACATCTAGAAAACTTAGATGTTATGAAATAAAGTATTAACTTTGTGCACAATAAGCATAAGTTCTTTACCAAAAATGCATGCATAAATCTGTGCTTATAATCTATAGCCATAGATTCTTACAGAAATGGAGATACTAGCAAAGAGCCCTTCCCCTTACCATTCCAGTGACTAAAGAACTACTTCACTTTTGGTCCTGCAGCACTTGTTCCTGCAGCAAAATAGAGGGCATACACAGCATAAACAAATGGGCCAGCCTATATTCCAATAAAACTTTATATGTGAAAATTGGCAGCAGGCTGGATTGGGGTCAGGGCACCATTTAGCCCTGTACTGGCTTGTTTTATTGTTTTCAGGTATCTAAATTGTCTTTTTTTAAAAAATCCCTATGTAGTAATTACTATTTTATCAGTCAGTGTTTATTTTGTGTTATCTTCATGTTTTCCATTTTCTTTTGTCTTTATTCTTTCTGTCATCATTTGACCTGTTCCAGTCAAATAATACAAGTCTCTTAGGATGGTCTGGGGGTAAACTTGTTTTCTGTTCACCTGTATCTATATTATTTTGACATTTTGCTTAATTTGAGTAGAGATTCTTAGTAGATGATTGGCTTTTAATTCTGACCTTGCTGAGAAGGATATTGAAAAGAGAAACCTATATTTGCTAGAATTAATGAAGGAAACAATATCAGATTTACTGAAATGTCTTCATTGCTTTTCTTAACTCACTGAGTTTTCACTTTTCATTATATATTGGTCTATTTCCTGGTTTTTGTTAGCTCTTAAATGCTTTTAAGGTGATTTTTTTAAATATACTTATTTACATATATGTATTTCTCTTATTATCTGGTATTCTTAGATGTTTTCAATGGGAAAGTTTGTCCTTATAATACCACATTACTAAAGCCATGGTTGCCTAAGTTATAAACTTATACATAATTTCTTAAGTCATTTTATTGCTTTGCCAGTAATAGCTGATTCTTCCTTTCCATGTTTCCCTTGGCTTATGACTTGATTATCTAACTTTACATTGCAAATTCTAGATCCCCATTCACTTAGCCAAAAATTTATATTTTGTCTTTTCTTTGAATGATCTTTTGTCTTTTTTGACTTAATAGAGACATGATAATATTACTATTTTTGCAACTCTCCAAAATTGCCTAGCTCTGCTTAACCAACCCAGGTAATCCATGGAGTAACACATGTTAGAGCCAGATGTTTTCATATTGCCATTTGGTACTGCCCACAACAGTGGCTACTTTAACTAGGCCTATGCTAGGCAGTGCCTTGATTTCTCCCTTGAGTGGGCTACCTGTCTAGTAAACAAAATCAGGTGTATTCAACTAACTATGGTGCAAAACCATCGGTAAAAGAAAAAGCTATAGGGCTGGGGATATAGTTCAATGGTAGAGCACCTGCCTAGCACACATGAGACCCTGGGTTTAATCTCCAGCACTGCAAAACAATAAAAATCTCTGAAATTCTTCCTTTGGCTTATAGAACATATACGTTTGAAAACAGGTTCTGCTACTTTGAGATAGTTGCATGAGGTTGGAATCTCATTAATTTTTAACTGCTAAAATGAGGGTCATAATAGTACCCAACTCATAGTGGTTGTTGAGATTTAGTTTAACATCTTTCCATGAAACATGATAATTATTCAGTAAAACTGAACCATTGAACATATTATTTATAAAATGTAAAGCATTGTAAAATTAATTTTATCTATTTGGTTTTGATTGTTAGATGTGCTTTTTGAAAAATCGTGCTCGAAAGCAAGGTATTGACTTAAAACTTCTACCCACTGGATTCACCAAGAGGAAAGAGAATTCAACAATTTTTGATAAGAAGTAAGTTTTTACTCTTAGTATATCAGTATTTGATTTCATCAGGAGCATTCTTAAGATTTGGTTTGCTGTTGAGCCTTGCTACGTGAGTGTGATCTGTAAACTGTTTTTGGATTTCAAAATAACGATGATCATTGCATGTCAGGTGACTAACAAAATTTGGGCATGTGATATGTATGTTTTCTTTATCCTCTGAAAAGTTTCTCAGATATTAATGTGTCTAACAAAAGTTTTCTACCAAGTATCTTGTTAAATATGCTTAAAATTTAATTTTAGTAGGCCTGACTTGGAGTTCAATATTGTGTATTTCTAACAATCTCACCAGGGATCCTGATCATTTGAGCAGTGCCCTCGAACATCTCATACATTAGAAATAAACTCTGTTCTTTAAGACCTAAGGTATCATCAGAGTATTTCAGGGGCTTCAAGTACAAAGTGGTAAATCAGCAAAAGTGCTGTACTGTTCTAATCAAAGCAACCTAGCTTTTGTCATTGTTTCTACACTGGAATTCCAAGTAAGATTTCACTTAAAAGCCAGATATGGGGCCAGGTACAGTGGCGCACACCTGTAATTCCAGCATCTCAGGAAGCTGAGACAGGAGGATCTTGAGTTCAAAGCCAGTCTCAGCAACTTAGCGAAGCACTTAACAACTCAGCGAGACCCTACCTCTAATAAAATATTAAGAGAAAGGGCTGGGGATGTGGCTCAGGGGTTTAGCATCCCTGGGTTACCATCTCCAGAACCAAAAAAAAAAAAAAAAAAAAGCCAGCTATGGGGAAGAAGACTTTGGAAACATTTAACAGTGAATCTTTCTGTACAGATAATACCACAAGGATTAGATTGCTGCTCTTTGAGTGTTGGGTCAAAAAGGCCCCAAGAGTACAGAGAATAGGATTCTAAAGTAGAGTCAGTATATTCCATGTCTTCAGATGCAACTTACTGCAGATTGGAAATATTGAGGTGGCGGGGGCTGCATCTACACTGAACATATACAGACTTTTTTTTTTTTCCTTATCATTATTCCCTAACAGTAAGTATAACAATTACTCACATAGCATTTGCTATATGGAAATACTACACTGTTTTGTATAAGCATGCACAGATTTTGGTATCTGAGAGGAATCTTGGAACCAGTTCCTTGTGTAAACCAAGAGAAGATTGAACTGTAACTAGCCAACTAAATTATTGGATAATACCTTTCAGAAGTCAATGTTCTGGATATAATAAAAAAAAAAAAAACCTTTGACTTTGAGCTTCATAGTAATTGTGGGGTTTTGAACAAATCTCTTTCTCTGAGTCTCGTTTTTATTTTTATTTGTGTGTGTTTAAGTTTTGTTTTGAGATAGTGGCTCACTATGTTGTTGTCCATACTGGTCTAGAACTCCTAGGCTCAAGTGATCCTCCCATCTCAGCTTCTCCAATGGCTGGGTCTGTAGATGTATGCCACTGCACCCTCTGAGCTTCATCTTTACAATGTAGGAAATTGAACTCTAAGGTTGTTTTCCAGTTAACTATTCCACAAATTGAAAAAAAAAAAAAATAGGGCTATCAGAATTATTATTCTAGTAAGACTTTTTTCAAAAGATAATATATAATTACAAGATGATGTTATCTGTTTATTGTATATGTTGC
This sequence comes from Marmota marmota marmota, assembly GCF_001458135.2. NCBI lineage: Eukaryota > Metazoa > Chordata > Mammalia > Rodentia > Sciuridae > Marmota > Marmota marmota. The sequence continues at coordinate 3,361,732 of NW_026000080.1, forward strand.
AAGACATAAATATTTGCATGAGTGATTTTCTTTTTTCCTGGTTGTTTTCCAAAAGTAAAGTAATTCTTTGTACTTATCAAGTATGAGATGATTCTTTTGTGCATTTTGAAACATGTATTTAGAAATTGACATTCTGTTGGAAATTTAGGTAACTAAATATAAATGTGTTCTGTTTTATGAAGGAAACAATTCAGAATGATTGTCATCCAAGATTAGTTCTCAGTATTAAAAAGCATATGACTCCAAGTATAACATTGTCATGTCTATACATACATGTGAGTGTGTGTAAAAAGTTTTTTTCAAGAATATTACTCTCAGTCAGTATATTTCCTGAGTTTAGTAACCAGATTTATATTTTGGAACACCCTAGGTCTCTAAAATGATAAACCAAACTGTTCTTGCATTAGCTGTTTGCTCATAAATTTTCAAAGATTTGGGGTTGCCGTTATATATTTTCAGTATTTTCCTGTGAGGACATTAGCATCTGATGCATAATATACTTTAAGGTCAGGTTCTTAGCTTATTTCCATCTAGAAAAGGGAATCTTATGTGGTTGTGGCCTTTTAGTATATTAATGGATTTGGAGAGTAACTTGTATGTAGGAAGGAATCAGTATATAGTAGCTACTATAAAAATAATACATCTGCATTATAAGATAATTTAAAGGAAAAATAGCACCTATAATCACACTCTCCAGATATAACCACTGATATTTCCTTCTCATCATATTTTCTACTTTCTTCAACTAATCAAGTAAAATATAGTGCAAAATACTTAAATAAATAAAAGTATTAAAGAATGACATAACTTTACCCTGATTAAATATTAATTTTTTGTGAATAAATGCATACACTTTTTTCCTATAGCTAGTTTTTTTTCCACTTAACAATGTTATAGAGTTATATTCCACCTATGATCATCCTAATTTATTTAATTATTCCCATATTCACGAACATTTAGCTGATTTCTAGTTTCTGACTATTACACATAATCCTGTAATAAACATACTTAAACAAATTGCCTTGTGTTACTCAAGGTATTTATCAGTATTCTAACCTCTACTCCTTAGATGTTGATAGCACAAACACACCCACACCTCTGTTGTGACAACAGAATGTTACTAGACATTGCCTCATGTTCCCTGGAGGGAACAAAAATCACTCTTTGAAAACCACTGATTTAGGTGAATACAGAAGACTTATTGATTGAAATGATAGTCTTTTCTTGGGCTAGATAATTAATACTATCAGTGTATGACAGAATTAGGATTGCAGAAAATGTTGATTGCTAAAAGGAAGTGTATAATAAATGTATAAGGTAACTTTTCCCCTTTAGGGAAGATTTAAAAAAGACATTGAGAAGGGCCTTGTTTAGGATATTTGTGTTTATCATTTATTCATCTGAAAATGACTACAGTTTTAAATGATTGCAGTGATATTTGCTGGAAAGGAGGAAGAACAGAATGTTAAATCTTTTCAAAGATTTCTTTTCAGCTCCCATACCCTCAGTATTCTGTTCTAAGCGGTAGTTTTTAATTCTTTTTTTCAACTTTGAAAAATGGTTAAGGCTTTGACGGGATTCATATTGTTTCTACCATATGATACATGTTAGGTGACCTATGTAAGATCTAATTTACTTGCTTATTGGAAGGATTAAAGTAGTACCTGACACATAGTAAATAATATATAATGACTGTTAAAGATCTACATTCTCCTATCTGAAGTTCTTGATCCTTTTGTTACATTCACCCCTCATAGGTCTAGGACAGCGTCAGATAATAACCTACAAATGGTCACATTATAAAACATATTGTCTGTAAACTGACTCAGTCAGATTTTGCTGCCAAAAGAGCTAGAAAAAAATCTTGTAGCTGTGGAGATTTGGAATTGCTGATATGAAATATGTTGATCATTCCTAATCTAAGAATTCAAACTTTTTGAGAGTGACATGATGCCAGAAGTGGAAAATTCAATACTTGACTTCATATGACAAGTCATAGTCAAAATGACGGTACACTAAAAATATTGTATAGCATTACCTTTGGATTGTGTATAAACATAAATGAATTTTGTGTTTAAACTTGGGCTACATTCCCAAGATATTTCACTGTGCATATGCCAGTACTCTAAAATCTCAAAAAATCAAAATCAGAAATACTGTTCCAAGTGTTTGGATAAGGATCACTCAGGCTGTACTAAGATTATTATTTATATTCTGTAATAATTGATCCTTTGTATGTATAGGCAGCTGGAGCTGCAATATAGTTAGAAACTCAAATTCAGTTTGATTTATGAGCTTATTTTTTTAAATTTTGAATTACATGTTTAGTTTGTTATTTCTTTGAGAACTATTGTATACCAAACTTTTGTATACTAAACTTTTTACACCCATGTGCCATCATGTTTAGCTAAGTTGCTTAAAAATTCAAATGTTCTAATAATGGTAACTTTTGAGGAATTTGAGTGAAAAATTCTTTTAACTGTTTTTGTAACTTTTTTATAAATGGCAAAACTATTTTCAGTGCTGGAGATCAAACTCTGGTCTTTGCACTTGTTATTGCCAAACTCTACCACTGAACTCTAATCAAAGCCCCCTGAAATTATTTTTTTAAAGTAGTTTTTAAAAACTTTTTTAATGCTTGCATAAATGAGTGTAATTAATGTGCCTAATATTATGCCTGTAGAACTATCAGCAAGTTACTGTAGGTAACAACAGACTAAATAGAAACCTTAGGAAAATAGGTTCATTCTAACTCAGGCATCCTTTATGGTAGTAGTTTGTGACCAGTATAACTCTGAGTCTCCTAAAAATCAATGGAAATTATGTCATCTATGAATTTTTCTAAGAACTGTAACTTTCATTGAAAAGTCAGAGTAGAATATAAAAGTCAGGGCATGACGTAAAAATATATATTTAATAAAGATAAATTTTAGAGGATTGTTGACATTATAATAGATACCTTTAATGAACAAAGACATGTCAAGATGAAAAATAAGTTGAAGCCAAACATGGGGGTACATGCGTGTAATCCCAGCTACTTGGGAGACTTGAGGCAGGAGGATCAAAAGTTTGAGGACAGCCTCTGCAACTTAGTGAAACCCTGTCTCCAAAAAAAGGACTGGAGATGTAGCTAAGTGTTATATTGCCTCTGGGCTCAGTCTCCAGTACTGAAGAAAAAAAAAATAGTTGAGCCAAAGCAGGATTCTGTTAAAAATATAGGAGTTTGATAAGAAAATGAATCCAATAGAAGGCTTCCCTACTTAATTTTGGAGCTTATCTCAAACTACCACTTTAGAAAAGTACTTTGTTCAGAGTAAATCCTTTCTCTTATAACTTTATGTACGCTTTGACTTAGTGTTAATCAAAAACTGTTGAGGGCTGGGATATAGCTCAGTTAGTAGAGTATTTACCTCGCATGCGCAAGGCCCCCAAGCACCACAAAAAAAAAAAGGAGAGAGAGAGAGAGAGAACTGTTGAGCCAGCCTTGGTGGTGCACGCCTATAATCCCAGCAGCTCAGGAGGCTGAGACAGGGGGATCTCAAGTTCAAAGACAGCTCAGCAAAAGTGAGGTGCTAAGCAATTCAGTGAGACCCTGTCTCTAAATAAAATACAAAATAGGTCTGGGATGTGATTCAGTGGTTAGGTGCCCGAGTGCAATCCCTGATACCACCCCACCCAAATACAAAACAAAACAAAACAAAAAAACAAATTGTTGGAAAAATATCTATGTAAAGAAAACGTTACTGAATGACGTTAAAAATTGAATAAATGGGGAAAAGTACTTTGTGCTTAGAAGACTCAATATTTACTTCTTAAATGATCTTTAAGTCATGATTTTAATCAAAATATCCATGAGATATAATTCCTTGGTTTTTTATTGAATTGATTGATGAATTGAGAAGGAAGGATTTCATGGCAAAATGAAGTTCAGTTTTGAAGAGTGACATGGGAGAGGTGCCAGAAAAAAATAGATAAAGAAAGAAGAGTAATGAGGTGGACTCATTAAAATTTATGAAGTTCTAGTAACATTTTTAGTGTTAGTATAGGAATCTGTAGTATATGATTAAGGTAGCATTTCAGATTAATACAAATAATTAGCTATAGCTGTAGCTCAGAAGTAGAACATTTGCTTAGCATGTGCGAAGCCCTGAGTTTGATCCCTACACCACTAACTAAATAAATAAAGTGCTAGGCTTGATCTCCTAGCCAAGAACAATAGGGGAGGGGAAAACTAATGATTTGGAAATACATATAGACTCTCCATGCAGCATGCTTACTCAAATCTACTGACCCTTAGCTGGGAATGCCCATGAAACAAAAAGGAAAAAAGAAAACAATAATAATTACTTATTCAGAAAATAAGGTTGAGACAGTGGCTTGCCATTTCAAGGAAAAGCTGGATCTTTTGATAACTTCCAGGCATATCAATATCTTGAACTCAAGTGAAATAAAAAATCCTAGAATTTTTTTATAATCTTAAAGAGAAAACATCTCACCTATAGTCCATAAAGGGTTAAAAAAGATGAAGAAAAAACTAAGTTTATATAGTTTTAAAATTCAATGGCAAAAAAGGCCATAATAAAGTTAAAAGACAAACTTGGCCCTCCAAAAATCCTTAACATATATGACAAAGAGTACTTATGCATTAATAAGAAGAAAGACTTACAGCTAATTAGAAAAAGAGACAAAGGATAAGAATAAGTAATCCCAGAAAGAATTTATATGCACATTTCTCTCTTTTCTCTTTCTTTCTCTTTCTCTCTCTCTCACACACATACACACACAATATACAATACAATTTTCCCTTAGTATACATGAGATATTGGTTCCAGGACCTTAAGACCCAAATCAGTGGATACTCAAGACTCATACATAAAATGGCATAGTATTTGCAAATAAACTTCTTCCATCTACTTTAGATTACTTATAATACCTAATAGAATATAAATATTACATAAATAGTTGTTACATTGTATTGTTTATTTAAATAATAACAAAATGTGTACATATTAGTATAGATTCTTGGTGGGGGTTTTGTTGTTGGATATTTTTAATCAGAGCCTGGTTGAGCTTGTAGATATGGATTTCTTAGGGAAAACTGACTGTATGTGAGTGATAAGTTTATGATAGCTACTATAATGAAGATGTGGGTAAACCAGACCCTTTTCCTCTTCTACTGTTCTCAAGGTATAAATTGGTACAGTCATTTTAGAAGTTTGGTAATATTTCTCAAAATGTTATAAGTCTTAAAATAATATAAATACTGAAAGAATTTAGCCTCCAAAAGTATTAGTAAAATTTCACAGAAATAGATGTACATGTGTATCTACTGAGGCATTTTTTTTAATAGTGTAAAAACTGGCAATAATCTAAAGTATCTTTCAGTGTGGGGTGAGTTAAAGAAGTGATAATATCTTCATGCAGTGGAATTCCTTGCAGACATTAAACAAAATCAGAATTAGGTATAACAGTATTGCAAGAAATGATAATCATGATGTTTATTGAAAAAAAAATGTGTGAGTTTATCTAGCTTGTTTGAAAGATATGAAGCTCCCTTTATATCAGTAGTTCTTTGAGCCTGAACCTCTTTGAGAATCAGCTTAAACTTAAGAGTTCTGTTACCAGAAAGATGTCCATAAAGTATTTGTTATATAATTTTAGGTGAGCCCATGTAAGAAAAGCTATGGCTAGATGGTGTAATCCCTGTGACGTAAATAGCTGAGGAAGGAGGATCTCAAGTTTAAGACCAGCCTGGGCAATTTTGTGCGACTCTGTCTTTAAAATTAAAAAATAAATAAATAAAAAAGAGTTGTAGATGTAACAGTGTTAGAGGATTCCTGGTTTCCATTCTCAGTATCCCATGGAGGGAAGGAAGGGAGGAAAGAAAGGAAAGCTGCATACACTTAGTGCATTGCTTCGTCCTCTACAGTAATGGAGTTTGGATTAAAGCTGTTTACCTATACTGAGGACCATGTAGAAATATCTCCTTGAATCCTTTGGGCATTACATATTAACTCTGCACACAGTGTGCTAAGTAAATGTAATCATATGTAACTCTGGGAGAAGTGTCTCTGGTCTGTTTCTTCTGATCAGCTGTTATTTTTCTTTGGAATAAAAAAAATACTGTAGTTTCAGATCTCAGTTCTGCTGTTTACTAGATTTTGACCTTGACTCTTCATTATCTGTACCTCCTTTTCCTTGACTTTAAAATGGACATAATTTTAACCTAACCACATTACCAATATTTTTTGTTCACTTTTTTAAAGTTTCAGAGTCATTTTTTCCCTCCTTTCAAATTTCTTTTAGGTCTTATAAAGAATATGTTATCCAATTTTATCTGAAAATGCCTTTATTTATTCTTTTTTATTTTTTTAATGGAAATGTAGTATACACAAAGTACACAAAACATTAGTGTACCATGGTCAATAAAAAGAACATTACCAGCACCTTAGAAGTCTTTACAGCCTGTCATGGCAATCTATACCTCCATCTAAAGCTAACTATTTCCCTAACTTCCAATCTGATAGATTGGTTTTGTCTTTTTTTAACTTTTTTCCAGTATTTTATTGTGAAAAGTTTCAAACATAAAGTAAAGTACAAAAATTTTGTAGTAAATACCCATATGCTTACCACCTAGTTTCTGTCATTAGCATTGTACTACAATTGCTTTATCACATTCTTGTCCATCTGTTAACCCATCTTTTTTGGGTACATTTCAAAGTAAAAAGCAAATGTCATTCCATTGGTTCCTGGATATTTCAGTATCATTAACTAGAGTTCAATATCTGTTTACATTTTCTTTCCGTTTGATGTAGTAAAATTTAAACAGTGAAAGACATAAATATTAAGTTGTACATTTGCTGAGTTTTGACAAGTACATACACCTTTATAACTCAGTCTCTATGAATATTTAAAACACTGCCATCACCTTAGGTTTTTCCTGGTTAACTCTTCTTCTCTCTAGAGATAACCTGTTCTAATTTTCTGCCTTGAAGATTTGTTTTGCTTGTTTTAAAGTTTTATATATATATATGTGTGTGTGTGTGTGTGTGTGTGTGTATATATATATATATATATATATATATATATATATATGGAGTTATGTAGTTCAGCCTTACTTTTCAATGATAGTTTAGCTGTCCATAAAGAATCTTGACACTTATATTAGTAAGTTCATTTATTTATTCCATTCCCTTTTTTTTTTCTTTTTAACCACTGTTGAGAACGCTGTTGTACACATAGTGTTTCTTTAGTCTCTAATAGTTGCTGTGGCATACATCTGTAATCCAGTTACATGAAAGGCTGAAGCAGGACTATCACAAATTGGAGACCATCCTGGCAAATTTAGTGAGACCCTGTGTCAAAATAAAATGGAGCGGGGGACGGGGAGGAAGAAGGCACCTTTATGGAAGGTGTCTTAGTCTATTTTTTGTTGGTTTAGCAAAATACCACAGATTGGGTACTTTTATTTAAAAGAATGAAGTTTATTTTTTTCTTATGGTGGTCTGGGGACTGGGAAGTTCAAGATCATGGCAGCAGCATCTGTTCATTTGCTCTTGAGGGCCTTAGAACCATGACATGGCAAAAGACATGACATGGAAAGACAGAGGAAGCATGGTAGAGCAGATCTCTTTTCCTCTTCTTATAAAGTCACTATTACTATGGGGAACCCCACCCTCCTGACCTCCTCTATTCCTAATTACTTTCCAAAGGCCTGACCTCCAAACACCATCAACACATGCGTTTGGTGGGTAAGTTTTCAACACATGAACTTTTGGAGGACACATTCATATGAGAAAAATTGGGTGAAGGGGTCAGGATGGTAATTGTATATGGATAACATGTAGCATGTTGTTGTATAAGTTCCTCATTTTATTTTCCTGCCTGTTTTGGTCAGAGATCAAGTGCAGAGGGAATAGGCTTTAACTTGTCAATTGGAGGAATGAATTGGACTGAGGGATCCCACCCCACTAGTACAGGTTGAATATTCTTACTTGAAAATCTTGAGAATCAAAATGTTTCAGGTTTGGGTTTTTTGGATTTGGGCATGTTTGTGTAGACTTTTCCTATAATGGCTTCCCTAATTCCAAAATCTGACATCTGAAATGCACTAAAATGACGCTCAAAAATTTGAGGCTGGGCATGGTGGCACACTCCTGTAATCCCAGTGGCTCAGGAAGCTGAGGCAGGAGGATCCAAAGTTCAAAACCAGTCTCAGCAACTTAGCAAGGCCCTGAGCAACTTAGCTAGACCCTGTCTTAAAATTAAAAGCGGGGGCTGGGGTTGTGGCCCAGTGATTGAGTGCCTCTCGGTTCAATCTCTGATACCCCAAAAACATATATATATTTATTTATTTATTCAGGAGCATTTTAGATTTTACATTAGTAATGCCCAACCTGTATCTGCAGCTTAGCTTCAGACTTGGACTCTTTTGTGTATACTAACCACCTCTTCCCCAAATAGGACCCCAATGTTTGACCTGTTTTTCCCCTACCCCCAGTTTATCTCTACGTGATCTTAACTCCTAGTTCTAAGCAACCTAGTCCTTCTGTTAGCTTAAAACTCTTCAGTTCTCAACTTTTTTTGACCCAGGATTCTTTAGCACACTCTCTGTGCATCTCTCTTGTACTTAGAGAATTAGTAGAGGTATGCCCATTATTAAACAACAGTCTGAATTAATATTTAAGAGTTCCAGTCCTGTTTTAGAAGCTAGCCACTAGGTGTCCCTCTTGTAAAGAAATAAAAAAATCTTCTTATAAATTCAAAAAATTACTTTTTATTCTTTGGATAAAATTATAGCATTCTAATTATATTGCAAAGATATACTCACTCATCCCGTTATTAATATCAGTAGCACTTTTTTCTTTAATCAGTTGTGTGGAGATGTACTTCTTAAAGCACAGGATTTTTTTTTTCTCCCCACATGGTATCTTTATAAATATAAGTAGTATAGGTTTATACCTTGCTGCAAACCAACTTTAGAAAAGAGCAAAGGAAAATATAATGAAGGAGTTAGCAGTTGTGATCATGGAGGGACAAGTGGATTTTGCATTGAGATTTGGAGGATTATACAATAGGTGCTCATTACAAACTTACTGACTGCCTGAAATGTTAAGCTCTGTGGTTTCTTTGCTGTAGCAGCTTTGGTAGAGTTTGGTGGAAGAACTTCAAAGCACAAACAAGAGACTTAGAAAAACAGTGTGAAAGAATAGAAACCTAAAGTTATTAGGTCAGGCCTTTACTTACTACAGTCATGCAAACAGTGGTATGGAAGTTCCCGTGACATAGTGTCACAGAACATGTACTTTCCCACAGCAGCAGTTACCTAATATTTGTGGAAATGGAAAACCAAACACTTTGATTATCATGGAGTCCCCAAACTGATTGAATTAGAGAAGTGTTTTTCCCAGTCACCAAATCTGATCCTTCATTATATACCTCTGGAATGTGTTCCTTTATGTTTTTATGTTTCCTTGACCTACAGCATATATCAGCTTCATTCTTCTTTGCAGGCCCTTTTGGTCTCAGTCTTGACTATTAGGACCTCTAAGTGCTCTTCCTACCTTTGATGTTTCCTCACTTCAGTCATATAGTGCTCTTAGATACATCTTTCTAAAACATGCTTTTGCTATAATGGTCACCGAATAGAATATTAGTGCTTCTGTGCCCACAGTAATCATTAGCTAATAGATACTACCATTGGTCATAGGCAGAGGTGCCAGTAGGTCAAATTTGTCATCTCATCCCTGCCTTTGCAGCCCCTGAAACTCTCTGAACCCCTTCCATGGTCAGAAGTGAATACCCTCTTCTTATCCCCCCCACATTTGAAATTGCTACCTTTCAGGCAGTTGGAAATATCCATTACAAGTATTTCTCATTAAGCAAAATAATGTGAGTTTTCTTGGGTATTTGCTTGTTAAAAGAGAAATTATAATATAGGTCATACTTCTAGAATGTTTATTTTGTGGTAAGCATAACAAAATTTAATTTTAGAATTTTCTCGGCAAGTTATTTTCCTTTCTGTGTCTGTTGCCTTAGTTGTAAGAAGAGACTGTAGTGCTAGTTTTGTGTGTGCAGTCGTTTTCAATTTAGAGTTCATATCAGAATTGATTGTGATGCGGTTTCACAATGCAGAAACCAACAGAATTACTAATTCATTGGCCTTAGGGTATTGTATTTTTAAAAAGCACCAGATGATCTTGCTGTTTACCTTTACCTGAAAAATCATTGACTACTGGCCTTATTCAGTTCAGTCAATGGAAAGACAAGTTGGCAGACTCTTACAGTGTTGTGTATTTAATGATACAATAGTAGCACAGAGAAGACTGTCTGCTCCATCCTTGACAAAGGAAGATCATTCATTTCAAGCAGGTGACAAAAAAGACTTCCCAGAAAAGAGGACTTGAACATATTTTGGAAGGACACGGAACAGTTTCTATGTCTAGATTTTTATCCAGAGATGAAAGTGATCTGGTGGTGATAAAATCAGATGCAAAAGCAAAGAATTTAGGACAATCATAAGCAGTTTGATGTGTCTAGAATATAGGGCGGGAATTGATGAGTGATTGGGAATGAAGCTGGAGAAAAGCCCATTGAACCATGCCAGGAAGGTTAGTTTGTATCTTTCTTGGAGCAGAAATCTTCCTGTTCCTGCCAGTGACCCATATCCAAGTATGGATCTTTATAATCTGTTCCTACCTGATTTCCGCTAGATAGTCAATTGAATGTACACATACTGTTCCTTCTTGTAAATCCTGGGATGTTTTCCTCTTGCACATATCCTAGACATCTGTGAAAGTACACCTGATAGCTTGTCTTCCCCATTATGTTTCCTTTACCTAAGTTCCTATAGTACCTATTTTATTCACAGTTAATATGAAACACATGCCAGTATTTAGGACAGGTATTTATTTTTGGTATGCGTTTATCTGCTCTGCCTCCTACATGCTCTTACTTTTTTTTAGGGATTCCATAGGCATTTTGAAGTGGACATTTTGTTGTCATTGTTGTGCTTTTTTATGCATTACAGGAAAGCTAGCATTCCTGGCCCTTGCCCAGTAAAATTCTGTGTTCCCCACTCTTGGAACACTTAAAACTGCCTCCCCATTTCCAAATGTCCCTACTTCACCCACTGCAAGTAAAGAACCACTTTAAGTGCTTAAGTTCGCATCGATTGTGTGAAGTATTCTTTTTCATTTCAGTCTTCACCTGCTACATTCATTTTCTTAGTGTACTGTCTACTAAAGCCAATACCACCTAGTTAACCTGTTTCCTTTTATCATGTAGTAGTGGTACTAATTTTTAAAAGGGCAAAAATATGTTACTGGAACTTTTCAAAGTATTTTCATAATGATGTGAGACATAAAACTGTGGTTTTCATTCTCCCAAATTTTAGATATTTTAATCCATTACTAAGTAACTAAACAGATCCTTTGTATTCATCCAAAAACATTTATCATGGTATTAATTCTATTAACATAAATTATTTTATGAGGAATAGTTGCAGTTATTTTTGAGATTTCAAATCTTTATCTCAGAATATGTTTTGAAAGGCTAAATGCCTACAAGTGAAGGATTATGTAGATGTTTCATACATTGTTTTTCCTTGGAATACTCCCAAATTTGGTAGATTTTCTCTAAGCTTTAAATTAAAATAAGATTTTTATAGTTGACACTGGAACAAAATGTTTTTTTAAAAAAAATTCCATCAAGTATTATTTTGTTGCTTCCAAATGTAATAGTTGATAATTTTAGTTTCTTCTTTTGCTATTGATTGTAAGTGAAAAACAAAACCTAAAAAGAAGAAAACTTGGGTCCCTTCTATCAGTTAAGATGCTTTATGCTGCATGAAATAGAATGCCCAGTTCAGACTGGTTTGAGCTATTACGTATTTTTTAAAAAGGGCAGTTTGGTTCTTATAACTGAATGTCCAGAGGGAGGGTAGACTTTAGGGTTAATAGATACAATGACTTGATGATATCATCATGGACCATTTTATTTCTGATTCTTCATTAAATCTTCTGTGGTGTCTCCTTAATCCTCATGGCTGTAGAGTGCTACTAGTAACAATTTGGTTTACAGTAAATATCCATAATGAATGCTTTTCTCAAAGCAGTATTATATAGGAAACCAGAAACTCAGCACGATTAAACTGTGTAGGTCACATGCCCAATCCTGAGCCATTGTGCCCAGGAAAATATACTGATGTTGTTAAGCCAATAGGAATACACAGAGGATAGAAATGGGTCCATTCCTCAAAGTATAGTTATAGATTAGAAAGGATGATAGTGGAGTTAAGGATAGTTGCATTGCAAACAAAATGTCCACTATCTATTTCTAAATGAGTTTAAAATATGGAGGCAAATATTTGAAATAGGAAATAATCATGATGTATTTAAATAAGTAGTACAGAAGATACATGGTTTATTATTGAGTTTTCATTTCTAGAAAGTTCAAAATAGTGTACTCTAAAGTTACAATACTCTGGGTTCAAATACCAACTGCATCACTTTCCAACTGAATAATGATCTTAAAGTAATGGCTGTCCTCTTTCTATCTTGTGTTTTCTTTTATATAATGAAATAATAACATTTACCTTCTAGTGTTACAAGGATTAAATGGATTAAAGATATAAATTTAGAACCATGCCTGACATACAAAAGGTACTTAATAAACTATTGTTATTACTATTACTACTTGTTAGTGTGGTAGTTTTTATAACCTGTAGTTTTTATAATTTAGTTAGCGATATAGTATTATGAAAATCAGACGTGGAAAGTCTGGCTTTTGCTTAGCTCATGGAGTGTCTTAGTCTATTTTCTTGCTGTAACAAAATACCTGAGAACATGTAATTCACAAAGAATAAAGGTCCATTTTCATGATTCTGAAGGCTGGGAAGAGCCTTGTGCTGGCATCTGGTGAGAGCTCCCAGCTACAATATAACATAGTGGAGGATAGCACATGGTGACACAAAGCAAGCTAGTCAAGAGATAGCTCCCTTTTACAACAAAGTCACTTCCACAACAATCCATTAATCCATTCATGGGTTAATGCATTCATGAGGGCAGAGCCCTTACTACTCACTACCCTCCCAAACAACCAACTTATCAACACTGCTATATTGGGGACCAAATTTTCAACGAGTTACTTGTATTTAAAAATTAGAAGTAAAAATCTTGAACAGGCATATTTGAACTGACATGATATATCAATGTGATTCTCAAAAGTCATAAGTACAAACAAGGACTGAAAAGTTGATGTCCCAAATATACCACGAAACACTTTTCTTAGAATTAAGTAATAGGATGATGGATTTCCCTCTAAATCCTTCATTTCACTCTTCTTTAAAACCTTTATGTTGCATTAACTATAAGATAAAATCCATATTACTTACAGAGCATTGAGAGCTCTTTATAATATGGAATTAATGCACATGTCTAGTTTCTTCTCCAGCAACTAAACTGGAATTCATGGTAAGTACAATTTGCTTATGGACTCGTGGCAAAATAAGTTACAGAAACTGTAATATTTCTGTTCTAAGCTTCATAATTCAGGACATGGAATTGAATGTAAAATTACAATGATAATAAAAACAACATTTTGAGTGCTGTATTGTAAACTCTAGACATATTTACTTATTCATTCTTGTGATACAGTCTTGTTTTGCCCATGTTGTGAGAAGACTGAGTCAGAGATTAAGTCTCTTGCTCAAGATCATATTAAGTAATAAATTGTTAGAATGGGATTCAAACACTAGGTCCACTTAACCTCTCCTCTGTGCTACTTCCAGGCATTATAGTATTGTAAGCATTCTTGCAGTGTACAGTGTCAAGAAAGAACAGGATGCTTTCATATAAATTGTGCAATGGAAGGGAAAATGCAGTACCCAAGATTGTTGGTTGACTTGTTACCCTAAAAAAATGTCTGCCTTGGACCTGTCCCCTTCTTTGTCTCTGTGTTCTTGATCCCTGGTGAGCTCAGAAATGTTCTTTGAATAAATGTTGGTTGATTGGTGGAGTGCAATGGGAATTAGATGTGTTTTTATTTATATATATGTATGTATATGTGTGTGTCAGGAATATTCAAGCTTCTTTAAACTTGGTATTAGAAATCTTAGTTCTTAAAATTTAGCTTCCATATGTAACTCTTAATTGTGGCATGTTTCCTAGAAATATGTTTTTTAGGCTGTTAAAATAATTAGATTTAAAACCTCACTTATTATTGGGTAGTAATTTCTAAGATTAAAAAGGAGACATCTTAAATGAATAATTCTAATAAGGAAATACATTTAAGTTTAGAGAAAAAGATTTAAATTATTCCTGTTCTTTCTATCACTATTATCTGACACTTTCTCATGAAAACATCTTTGACTTTGCTGATTATTAAAAAATAGCAAATCATGTGAAAGATTGTTTTTTATACACACATTTGAAGAATTAAGTCCTTTTATAATGTCTAGAATTAGTGTAGTTAAAAGTTTGGGGTATACTTTCATACTTTTAAATCCATGATATATAAATCTGTATTTTAAATATAAATATCGTCAATAAACATGCACATATTTTAATGTCAGTGCATATAGTTCTTCCACTTTTATGGCTGCTTAACATTCATTATGTAGACCTACATGATGAATTTATTTAACTAACTTTCTGATGGTGTACATTTAGGTTGTTTCTAATTTTTTCCTGTTATAAAATGTAGCACAGTGTACATTTTGTACATATCGTATTACTTGCCCAATAATTTCCTTGCAGTAAATTTCTGGAGGAAAGAAAAACTGTTGAGGCAAAAAAATATATTTTGTAATTTCTGAATTTTCCTCTGTCTTTTATGAAATCAAATTACCAAAAGTGTGTATTAGCTTATACTTCTTTCAGCAATGGAAAGTGTTCATTTTGCTACACTTTCTTAGTGCAAATCTGATAGGTAAAATAATAATATCTTTTTTAATGAGTTAAAACATGATTGCAGTACCTTTAAAAGGATCTGATGACTTGATTTGCATCTTGTTCTGTGGGATTCTATAGTGTTTCAGATATTCAGAATGACAATTTTGAGTCATGAAGTCAGAAGGATAATTGAGTATATGGGCCTAAAACCCCTACACAACAAATATCTTTTCATATACATACTGATTTCTTGAACCTGTGGGAAAGAATGAACCTTAAGAGTTTCTAATAAGCAAAAGAATCATCTTAACAGTTTCTAACAAGTAAGAATTAATATAAATAGGTACCCTGTATAACTCACTGAAAATAAGTGTAAAATAATATTTATTTTCTTCATTTATTATACTTGTCATCTCTTTCTCAATTTTTTCTGCATGATTGCTTTCTAAGGAGGCTTTTTAGATATTTCCCCCTAACTGTCCCCACTGTGACATTTGGATAACATATAAATATATTACCCCATAGGGTAATGCTGCTCTTATTAGCAGGCCATATATGTATGCACTTGTATTGATATTTGGGGGAAAAGCAGAAAAAGCTTTGCTCTGCATGAATAGTTACTTTGGTTTCGTGGGGCTCAAAGAAAATGTCAGTATTCTGTAACTTATCAGTTGTCCAAAGGGAACATTAGGTTTAATAATTGCCACTATTACTTTAACCAGCCCGTTGTTAAACTCTAAACATATGCCTTGGACTACCTAAGTTTTCTAGAATATTCAGACACAGTATTTCCATTCTTAGGAAAATTAATATGCAGAGGGCACAGTGAAATTATTGTGATTGGAGACATTTTATTGAATTTAGGGAACAGTATTGTTAGGAGTAATAGTAATGCATTAGAAGTAATAATAAATGTTCAAACCTCTATCCCAGTGGTTTTTAAACCTCTGTCCGAGTGGTTTTTAATTCCATGAGGATGTTTACAATGTCTGGGAGCCATCTTTAAAAAATAATCCAAGTAACATTACTGGGATTTTGGTATATGTATTTTTTAAATAGGACATATATATAATTATGAAAAATGGGTAACAAACTTAACTCTTTAAATCTTAGGAAGAGATTTGGTTGACTGTGTCAGGACTTAAATGAATTTCAGGAACACTAAAGAATTGAAAATTAACTTATCAATTTTGGCAATTCTTTATATAACACCCTTCAACTTACTTTTGCCCACTTTGGATTGAGGTATACTAAAAAAAGATAGCAGTCTTAGAAGAAAAAAATGCATTTTATGTCTTTGGAGAAAAAAAATGGGTATGGTGAGTGTTCTTTATATTCTGTTTTTCTTTGTTCTTGAAATATTACAATATCACATTTTAAATGTAAACGTACTTTTCTTTTGAAATTTTGTACATCTATGAACTGAGGCCAATATATAAAGATTTTTGTAGTTGTCATAAATTAACAATATGTATATAATAAAATAGCAGTGAATGACTTCATTATTACCACAACTAGTAAACTACAGCAAATAAAATTATTTCCAAAGGCCTTTTCTCTTTCTGAAAGTATCAGAAAGGTGAATGGTTCTTGCTGTTATTCAAGCAATTATTGGGGTGATAGAGTATGATTTGCAATTCTACAAGATGACAAGTCGGTGCTCCTTTTTTCCCCCGTATGAGTTAACATGGAAAAATAAGTGTATTTAGAAAGAAACCATATTATTTATTAAGAGTAACAAAATCAGCTTATGTTTTTATAAAGAAAGAAAATAATATTACATATACCTCTTAATACTAATATTAGGCTGTATGCCTGTTTTACAGATACGGAACATTGTCAAGTGTTTTGTTTTGGAAGAATTATTTCAATCTAGTAATGGTTGCATCTGCATTCAGAATTTTGCCTCTGCATTCAGAATTTTTTTTAAGTTGTTTTCCTTGTGAGATTTTAGACATCTGACCTTTGGATTAGTGAAAGTGTGGTTTTTGACATTGTTCTATTAAAAAAAAAAAAAAAATCCCTAACATGATTGTTTCTTGTATAAGTGCACTTTTAGTATAAATATAATCAAAGATATTTTTCTCTGACTTATGCCAGAAACAGACTCATTATGAAACAAAACTATATTCAGATCTGTGATAACTTGCTGTAATGGAGGGAATATTGCTTGGGTTTATGGTATTATTATCTGACAAAAATTGATTAGGTCATACAGATACTTGGTGGAAGGTGACACCTAGCTTGCATTAAAAGAAAATTATTTTAGGTTTGGGGGCTTTGCTTCTAAGAGGTAGATATCAAAAAGCCACTGATTGTGGCTTGGAGGAGATGTTGCCAGCTATTCACTTGCCAATAAGTTGTTCTTCTAAGGCAGGAAAACACTGTGTAAAAGATATCTTTACACTATATGAAGATATAAATTTCTATAGTGGATTCAGTGTTTGAGCATTAGATTTCTTTTAAAAGGGACTGGTATAGTATCACTAAATTTAAATTTGTTAAATAGGACATATAGTCATTTTTCTAAAATCAAGTATTTTTACTGTTGACCTTGTATCAAACTAAAGTTTTCACCTAAAAGCATAGAAACTCTAGCTCTGAGTGCATTTTGCTTAGCAACCAGCTTGTTGTCTACTGTTTTGCTATTGAATGCACGTACTCATGCCTGAGAAATATATCTGCAGCCAGCTGGACTCAACTGGACAATACTTCATTCACCTAATTTCCAGACTAGTCAGGCAAAGACATCAGCTCATTGTATTTAGTCATGAGGAAATTTATTTGTAAACTTCAAGTAGTAGCACATGGATCTCAAAAGCCTCTGAATATGAGAAAGGCCTTCTGATTCAGGAATATGAGAAAGGCCTTCTAGTTCAGGAATGTGAAGTCCTTGGAATTCAGAAATGCTTCACTTTTTTTCCTCTTAATAATGCTTCCAAGTATATTATTTTAAAATACATAGCTTCTAAAATCCTAGAAAAGTGCAAGTATCTCCTAATAGGAAAGAGAGTTTAAATTCTAAGAATAACTTTAGAATTGGCCTCAGTATTCAAAATTCTTCATTTGTGTTTAAACTTTAATTATCTACCTTGATCCTCACATGGTCATCTTCTCTCCTAGAAAACAAAAGTTTTGTTGGCATGTAAAGCTCCAGTTTCCTCAAAGTCAAGCTGAATACATAGAAAAACGGTATAGTATAACCACTTTCTATTAAGAACCAATTTGTTTTTATTTTAAGGCTCTGTAATTACAATAAACTGTTAACTAAGCATATGTCTGGCAGAATGAATAACTTGTGGTATGTCGTACAATGAAATACTAAACAGCACTGCAAATAAATGAGCTCTGGCTGTGCACATCAACATGAGTGAATCTCAGAAAATATGTTGAGTGAGAAGTGCAAGTCAAGTTAAGGAAGAATGCATAGACTATGAGAAGAAAACAAAAAACCTCCCCCAAACTGAATAGCGTATTTTTCAGGAATACCAACATAGGTGGAAGAACTCTAAGAGAAATGATTTAACATAAAAATCAGAAGAATGCAAGGCTGAAAATGTTGTTCTTAGACTAAGTGGTTGTATAGGAAATGAAAAGTGACCCAAAATTGTAGTATGCAGAGTTTATTACTATTCACATTATAGTATATTCTTCAAAAAATACATTATTTTAGACATGTGTCTGTAGTCATAATTGGGATTAATTTGCATGAAGTTTGTTGTCCTGCTTTTTCAGATTAGGAATGTATTTAAAGTGTTATTCAAAATTTTAATGATTGTGCTATTCGATTCCTTGGTTTAGGAGAGTTTTAAAGTTGCTGTTTAAGTAGTATATTTAGCATATGTCCACATTATACACAATGTCCTTTCTTTGTAATTGGGTTTTAGTGAAGAACTTTGCTATTTGAAGCTGCATGCCAAAGAGAAAGGACTTATTTTATAGATAGGAATATGTAGCCAGTAGTATAAATGGATATGTGGAAGTGGTTGAGGAAGGGTTATTGTGTCAAAAATATCTTAATTTTGTTTATAAAGCTTTACATGTAAGTTTAAAATAGTGTGCAATAGGAAAGTTGGAAAACTTAAAATACTTTAATTCCAGGAAAATTATTATAAACTTTTTAACCTGGCCTTATGATTTAGAATGATAACTTGAACATGCACTAAAATTAGCATATTCTGAAACCATTCTTGAATTTATTTTTTATTTCTAAAAGTTTCAAATATATTACATATTGACTTCTCTTTTTTTTCCCCTGTTTGAGCACAGGTGTGTTAAAAGAGGCTTCATATTTTTATAATTAATTTACAAGGAGCTTTTCAAAATGTTTTTTTAAAGACCTTGTTAAATATACCGAAGAAGTCTTTTGTAGCTTTTTTCCTATGTAATTTTTGCTTGACAGGATATTATATTTTGCCCAGAATAAGGTAAAAGTTTTTGTTCAATTATTTAAACAATAACAAAATACCCACAACATTTAGTAATTCTAAGTTAACACCTTTTACAGCAAATTATAAATAATAATCTAGCTGTTTTCCTTTTCTTTATTGAAAAGAGTACCAGAGGATAAAACTATTAATGAAATTCTAAAACCTTACGTTGATCCTGAAAAGTCTGATCCTGTTATTCGTCAAAGGTATGTTTAAAAACTCCTGTTAACTGTTTGAAGTAATTAAAAGTGTTGAAGTATATTTTAGTTGCATATTTATTATGGAAAGCTATGGCTATATCGGGACATGATATGTTGGTGCAATTTACTTTTCCTTGCAATTTACTATTTCCTTGGTGTTTGCTGAGATTCAGTCCATATAAGTAACATCAGTAGCTAATACTCATTATTTACTGTGTCCTGGACACTCTTCAAAGCAGATAATAATAAACATGCTAACTCATTGAATTCTCACAATATCCTTGTATGGTAGACTAGAGGTATTATGCCCCTTTTAACATACTGAGCAAATTTAAAGTGGTTAAGTAAACTTGGACAACTAATAAGCATGAAAGCTGGGGATTTCAAACCATCAGTCCAGATTCTGAATCTGTACTCTTAACCTTTAAACTAAGCTGCCTTTCAAGTTGAACCAAAGACTCTGAAAATTAAGACTTTCCAAGTAACTATTAAACACAGGAAATCCTGCTTCAGCCAAGTCTTCATAGAACTTAGTAAGGTACACTCTGCCTCCTATCCAGAAATACAGTATGGACAAAAGTAGTTAACATAGCATAGTGGAAAGATTCAGTCATGGATATCCAAATTAAAATAGCTGGCTCTGTCCCTTATTAACTGTGTGATCAGACTAAATTACCTAACTTCCATGCTTTTAATTTTTCCATCAATGAAATAAGAATGGTAATACACACTAGATAGGGTTGTTATGAACCTTAAAAAAATAGCACATTCAGAGTTCCTAGTACAGGACCTAGCATATAGTAGGCAGTGCTCAAGAAAGGAAACTATTATTGGTGTATGAGTTATTAGTGCTCCTGGGCAGGAACCCAGTTGACTTTATTTTCACCAGATGGTACTTGCTTTGAATATGAATGCTTGGATTGTGCCAGAGTAATTTGGTATTCAAAATTTGAACTGTAGATTCTAAAATGTCTGATCTGGTCCATTTCTAATTAAGCCTCATATTTCTTTTTTTTTTTCCTAGGAATAACTTCATTTAGGATTCTTAGTTGGTTGCATGTAGATGAAAATTCCTGAAAACCCACTTGAACAATAATTTCAAGCACAGTATACTCACAGATTATATACATTTGCCAAGGCCATTTTAAGAGCTTAAATATTTTGCAAACTTTACCAAGACATATAGTTAATGAATTTCCAGAATGTGCCTTACAAATACCATTGAGTTAGAAAAGGAATCAGTGATTCTACAAATCAATATAATTATCATACTTTCAAAGCATATTGCATAAAGCCTAGATTTAAGAACTGTAAAGAAAAAATAGAACATTAATTTGCATTGGAATATTCATGGACTCAACTCCTCTCTCTCATTTCCAAATTTCTGAGGTTTTTCTCTTAGTTACTCTTCCTGCTTCCACTTTCTTCTTTTTTTTTTTTTTTAATTGGTTGTTCAAAACATTACAAAGCTCATGATATATCATCTTTCATACATTTGACTCAAGTGGGTTATGAACTCCCATTTTTACCCCAAATACAAATTGCAGAATCACATCGGTTACACACTCAACATTTTTACATAATGGCATATTAGTGACTGTTGTATTCTGCTACCTTTCCTATCCCCTACTTCCCCCCCCCCCATCTTCCCTCTCTACCTAATTTGCTGTTGTTCAATTCTCTCCCTTGTTTCCCCCCCCATTTCCCCTCACAACCTCTTATATGTAATTTTGTGTAACATTGAGGGTCTCCTACCATTTCCATATGCTTTCCCTTCTCTCTCCCTTTCTCTCCCCCCACTCGTCTCTGTTTAATGTTAATCTTTTCCTCATGCTCTTCCTCCCTGTTCTGTTCTTAGTTGCTCTCTTTATATCAAAGAAGACATTTGGCATTTGTTTTTTAAGGATTGGCTAGCTTCACTTAGCATAATCTGCTCTAATGCCATCCATTTCCCTGCAAATTCCATGATTTTGTCATTTTTTAATGCAGAGTAATACTCCATTGTGTATAAATGCCACATTTTTTTTATCCATTCGTCTATTGAAGGGCATCTAGGTTGGTTCCACAGTCTTGCTATTGTGAATTGTGCTGCTATGAACATCGATGTAGCAGTGTCCCTGTAGCATGCTCTTTTTAGGTCTTTAGGGAATAGACCAAGAAGGGGAATAGCTGGGTCAAATGGTGGCTCCATTCCCAGCTTTCCAAGAAATCTCCATACTGCTTTCCAAATTGGCTGCACCAATTTGCAGTCCCACCAGCAATGTACAAGTGTACCCTTTTCCCCACATCCTCGCCAGCACTTGTTGTTGTTTGACTTCATAATGGCTGCCAATCTTACTGGAGTGAGATGGTATCTTAGGATGGTTTTGATTTGCATTTCTCTGACTGCTAGAGATGGTGAGCATTTTTTCATGTACTTGTTGATTGATTGTATGTCCTCCTCTGAGAAGTGTCTGTTCAGGTCCTTGGCCCATTTGTTGATTGGGTTATTTATTTTCTTATTGTTTAATTTTTTGAGTTCTTTGTATATTCTGGATATTAGGGCTCTATCTGAAGTGTGAGGAGTAAAGATTTGTTCCCAGGATGTAGGCTCCCTATTTACCTCTCTTATTGTTTCTTTTGCTGAGAAAAAACTTTTTAGTTTGAGTAAGTCCCATTTGTTGATTCTAGTTATTAACTCTTGGGCTATGGGTGTCCTATTGAGGAATTTGGAGCCCGACCCCACAGTATGTAGATCGTAGCCAACTTTTTCTTCTATCAGACGCCGTGTCTCTGATTTGATATCAAGCTCCTTGATCCACTTTGAGTTAACTTTTGTGCATGGTGAGAGAAAGGGATTCAGTTTCATTTTGTTGCATATGGATTTCCAGTTTTCCCAGCACCATTTGTTGAAGATGCTATCCTTCCTCCATTGCATGCTTTTAGCGCCTTTATCAAATATAAGAAAGTTGTAATTTTGTGGATTGATCTCTGTGTCCTCTATTCTGTACCATTGGTCCACCTGCCTGTTTTGGTACCAGTACCATGCTGTTTTTGTTACTATTGCTCTGTAGTACAGTTTGAATTCTGGTATTGCTATACCTCCAGATTCACACTTCCTGCTTAGAATTGCTTTTGCTATTCTGGGTCTTTTATTTTTCCATATGAATTTCATGATTGCTTTAAGCCTCATATTTCAACTTTTGATAAAAAATATTGTTCAAACTGATCCAAACTCAAGTAACATTTCAAGCAGTATTGATAGTTGAGTTTCTTTCTTTATAATTGATAATCTACTTGTCATCATTAGTCATACACTTGGCAGTAAGTCAAAATACCTGTCACTAAATGGATACATTTGAGCAAAAGTATGTGTAAAATAGCTGTTATTATTTTTACACATGTTTGTTGAAGCAGGTATTTTTTAATTTAAGATGTTTAATTGAACAAAGAGAAGAAAAGTAATTATTTTTCAGATCCTTGGTTAAGAAACATCTTTACTTCTTTTCTGTGCTTGGATTGATGAATTTTTAAGTATTATTAGCTGTTCATAAATGCTTAGTCTTTATAAAAACTGTCTTGAAAAGTACTAAAAATTAATTTTGCTTTCTTCAATATGATGTTTTTATTTCAGGTTGAAAGCCTACATTCACTCTCAGACTGAGGTCCAAATTTTAATGAAGGTTGAATATATGCAGCAAAACCTAGTAAGGTAAAGTTGCTCCCTCCCCATTTCTTTAAATATTTTTTAATTCTGTGATATAATTAATTACCTTGATTACCTTACATAGCTAGTTATAAAATTATCTGCCTGTCAACCTAGACTTATAAAAATAATTTTCAACTAGACCTGGTGCACATACCTGTAATCCTAGCCACTGGGATAGACTGAGGCCAGAGTATTGTAAATTAGAAGTCAGCTTCAGCAGTTTATCGAGACCCTATCTCAAATTTTTAAATAAATAAATAAATAGAACTGGGAATGTAGCTCAGTGATAAAATGCTCTGGGTTTAATTTCTAGTACCTAATAATAACTTTCAAATTAAGATTCTTAAATATTAGACTTACAATTGTAAATTTGATTGAAAAATAAACCTAGTTAGAATATTTCAAAATATTAGTTACAACTAAAAGATTTCTAAATTTCATCTTAACTTACTTCAAGAAATGTTCTATAATATGACATTTGATGAGTTCCAATTTTCAAGACTTTAGAAATAAGAAAACATGCTGGACTAACCACTGAATATATTGTAGTTTGAAGAATACTGCACAGAAATGTGAAGAAAGCAGCATTCCAGCAAACTATGACTTGAGAAAGTTAATAATACCTTCAGGTTTTGTTCATTATTAATGGGATGATAAATTAGACTGAGACTCTTCACAAAGTGTACCTAAATGCCAGTTATATGTCAGCATATTGAATTGCAAAACACTGATCTTTACAGACATGTGTTTCCCATTGTTTAATTAACAAAAGCACTAGATTAATTTAATAGATCTGGTCAGTTTCTTCTATGATATGATTTGCTAGTTTAGTTTAGATGTTGAAGAGTTCAAGCTATGAAAGCATCACTGGATTTGGATCCCAGCTTCACCTTTTTCTAATTATGTTAACTTGAGTTAATTACACTTGCCTTAGTTTCCTTTTCTCTAAAATTGAAATAACAAAGTTTATCATGAAAGAAACACATGATAAATGCATGTTTTTATTATTACTAGTGTTATTACCAATACTGTTATTTCTACTATTGTTACTGATAAATGTATTCTTACAAAAGATCTGCATGTTAAGATTAGAAGATTTTATAAGGCTAAGGCCAGCTTGGGCAACTTAGTGAGACCCTGTCTCAAAAAAAAAAAAAAAAAAGCAATTGTCCTAAATTATAATAAAATACTTCAAATTATAACAAAAGGACTCAGGAAAGTATGTTTTAAGGACGGAAGCTCTATTAAGAAAATTTTAACCATTAATAAAATGAAATATTTTTTAAAAAAGACTTACAGCTAACAAAGGATCTTAAAAACCACATCTGACCACTTTTCTTACCAACGTATCTCAGATCCTCCAACTTTATATCATTCATCATGGTTCTCTAATAAAAAATTCAAATTATCTATCATATGGTTCTTTCTGTATGCCTCTCAATTCAATATATTTACATGTAGTTTGTGGTCCTTTCCTTCTTCATGCCGAATCCCAAACAAGAGAAAATAAGTTTCTGCAAAGATAGTTACCCAGAGTTAAAACGTCCATGTTAACCAAAGTCAGTAGTTCTTAAATTGGGACTCAAGCACTTAGGTAATTAACAATAAATACTGGTATAAAGGATAACATTGTTTCAGTTTTTAGTAAAATCACAAAAGGAATTCCATATAACTCATTTTTTATTTTTAATTTTTTATTGTTTTAATTAGTTATACATGACAGTAGAATGCATTTATGCGCTCTGATATATCATACATGGATGGGATATAATTTCTCACTTTTCTGAGAATATATGTTGTAGAATCACATTGGTCATGCAGTTATCTATATACATAAAGTAGTAATGTCTGTCTCTTTCTACCATCCTTCCTATCTCCTCCCCTCCCCTCCCTTCCCTTCCCTTCCCTCTACCTAATCTAAGGTAACTCTAGTCTTCTCTTGTGCCTCCCCGCCACATTGTGAATTAGCATCTGCATATTAGCGAAAACATTCGGTTTTTGGTGTTTGGGGATTGGCTTATTTTGCTTAGAATGATATTCTCCAACTCAGTCCATTTACCAGCAAATGCCATAATTTCATTCTTCTTTAAAGCTGAGTAATATTCCATTGAATATATATACCACATTTTCTTCATACATTCATCTACTGAAGGATACCTAGGTTGGTGCCATATTTTAACTATTGTGAATTGAGCTGCTGTAAACATTGATGTGGCTGCATCACTGTAGTATGCTGATTTTAAGTCATTTGGGTATAAATTAAGGAGTAGGATAGCTGGGTCATATGGTCTTTCCATTTCAGGTTTTCTGAGGAATCTCCATACTGCTTTCCATAGTTGTTATACCAATTTGCAATCCCTCCAGCAATGTATGAGTGTGCCTTTTTCACCACATCCTCATCAACATTTATTGTTTCCTATATTCTTGATGATTGCCATTCTGACTGGGATGAGATGAAATCTTAGTGACTTAGTTTTGATTTGAATTTCTCTAATTGCTAGAGGTGTTGAACACTTTTTCATATATTGGTTGATTGTATTTCTTCTGCGAAGCATCTGTTCAGTTCCTTAGCCCGTTTATTGATTGGGTTATTTGTTTATTGGGTGTTAAGTTTTTTGAGTTCTTTATATATTCTAGAGATTAATGCTTTATTGGAGGTGCATGTGGTAAAGATTTTCTCCCAGTCTGTAGACTCTCTCCTCACATTATTGATTGTTTCCTTTGCTGAGAAGAAGCTTTTAAATTTGAACCCAGTTCATTTATTGAGTCTTGATTTTACTTCTTAAGCTTTAGGGGTCTTGTTAAGGAAGTCAGATCCTAGGCCGACATGGTGAAGATTTGGGCCTATTTTTTCTTCTGTTAGGCACAGGGTCTTTGTTCTAGTGCCTCAGTCTTTGATCCACTTTGAGTTGATTTTTGTGCAGGGTGAGAGATAGAGGTTTAATTTCATTTTGCTACATATGGATTTCCAGTTTTGCCAGTACCGTTTGTTGAATAGGCTATCTTTTCTCCATTGAATGTTTTTGGCATCTTTGTCTAGTACGAGATAACTATATTTGTATGGGTTTGTCTCTGTGTCTTCTATTCTGTACCATTGGTCTACATGTCTATATTGGTACCAATATCATGCAGTTTTTGCTACTATAGCTTTGTAGCATATTTTAGGTTTGGGATTGTGATGCCTCCTGCTTCATCTTCATGCTAAGGATTGTTTGGGCTATTCTGGGTCTCTTATTATTTTTCCAAATAAATTTCATTATTGCTTTTTCTATTTCTATGAAGAATGTCATTGGGGTTTCAATAGGAAGTGCATTAAATCTGTATAATGCTTTTGGTAGTATGGCCATTTTGACATTATTAATTCTGCCTATCCAGGAGCTTGGGGGATATTTCCATATAATTCATTTTTAAATTGAAAGATTTGCCTACTTCTCTTTAAATTGACTTTTGGTAAATCATTAAATAATTCTATTCTCTCTTGTTTTATTTTCCGTGTTTCTCCTTCAAGTTCAGTTTCTTTCTTAACATGGAATATATTTTATCTACTTAGTTCATTTAAGTGTTACTCGTGTTTTATACCATGGTGCGCGTTTGATGAGTATAGTACAGCTTCAGTCTCATAAGTCTACTAAGAAAATATTTCTGAGGGTCTTTATAAAAAATAAAATAGCTTTTTAGTTAGTTGTTTCATTTTCTCTAAGCTATAAAACTAATATATACTCTTCTAGTCTTTTCCTGACAACCTGGTGACAGTCTCTGTCTAGTCGTTTTGAATACTGCTATACCACTCTGAACATTTGCCAACTCCTTGTCATATAGACTGCAAGTCTATAAGAATAACATAAATGGCTCAGAAGGAATGTAGAAGGAAGACAGTATAAATGTTGTCCAAATTGGATGATGAAATTTTATTCTTTTATGTTTCATGGGTGTAATTTTCGTTATAAAGATATTCCTCTGTTTTGTTTTAAGAAAATAGGACAATTTAAGGAACTTTTTACTCATAAGAGCAGTAAGGAGAATAAAACCTAATGCCTCATTGTTTCCTTTTAATGTGTTTATCTGTTCTTAAATAATTGCAAATAGTAGTCATCAGGTATTAATTTAATGACTATATGGATAATTGTTTCTTTTTTTAATTAATAGACATGTATTTGAAACACCTTACTCACTTTTTAAAATTTTTTATTTATTTATTTATGGTTTAGTTGTTGATGAACCTTCATTTATTTTTATGTGATGCTGAGGATCGAACCCAGTGCGAGTGCACTCACAAATGCTAGGCAAGCGCTCTATCAATAAGTCACAATCCCAGCCAGCTTACTCTTAAAGAAACAAATAATATCTATTTTGGTCAGTTTGGGTGCCCATTTGACCACAGTCACCATATTTACCTGTTCTCTTAGGTATTTCAACTTCTGTCTCAAAGCTGAGGAAAGCAATAATTTATATTATTTTTATATAATTTCAAAGAAGAAAAATTTTGTTTTTTTTTCTTTTGGTTTTGTTGGTCTGGTTGGTTAATTGGTTATTTTCTTTTGCTGATTGTTTTCATTTTAATTCTTCCTTTAACTGAAAATGGAGGTTTGTTATATGTCCATGTCAGTCAAGACAGATTGAACTGTGGCTAATGAAGAAATATGTCAGCTCACAAAGCCAGTCAGACTTGACCCTGGTAGATTATACTCTTCTTCCAAAACTCAAGGAAATCAAAATTTGTATGCATACTTAGGTTAGAGTACAGGACAGACTACTTGGAGTCCAGAGAGTATTTATTTTTAGTTTAAAAATGTGTGCTATACCCAGTGGCTTGGGAAACTGAGGCTGAAGGATCATGAGTTCAAGCCAGTTTCAGCAACTTAGCAAGACTCTTGTCTCTAAATAAAAAATATAAAAAAGGACTGGGGATGTGGCTCAGTGATTAAGCACCTTTGGGTTCAATCTCCACTACCAAAAAAAAAAAAATGTGTACTATGCATCTCTGAAGCAACAGAGGATGGAAATTTTAGCTTGTCCTGGCAGACCAAGGTTTTCTAGAAGAGTGGCAGAAATGTCTATCAGATGACATGATAAAAAGTGCAGCATTACATAGGAATTCTGA
The DNA here is from genome assembly GCF_001458135.2 of Marmota marmota marmota. Classification (NCBI taxonomy): domain Eukaryota; kingdom Metazoa; phylum Chordata; class Mammalia; order Rodentia; family Sciuridae; genus Marmota; species Marmota marmota. Next base: position 3,390,042 of record NW_026000080.1, read on the forward strand.
AATCAGGCTGCCTAGAAACCAGAACTCAGAAAGATACCAGTCAAACTGATAAGACTTATTTTAACAAAGAACCAAAATGGGGCAATTCTAAACCCCAAAAATGTCAAAGAAGTTCACCAAAATAAAAGCCAGATGACTTCATTGTGGGCATTCAGTTTCTTTATGCTTTATTTTCCTTTAAGGTTCTTTACTCTCTAATTTTATAACCTTCCTTCTTTAGGGTCCAAAAGAGAATCACATTGGACCTTCAAATATCTTTTTAATCCCTAAAGGGGAGGGAATGCTAGATCAATAAAATAAAAGATGGCAGTATTCAGTATGAGGCATTCCTAAAATAGACTATTTTGATACTAAACTTAAGCCAGTCTGAGTAACATGAGAAGAACTTCGTGTTACCTGTGTAGAAAGCTTGTCCTCCAGATTTCCCCATTTGAATATTTACTTGCACTAAATGATATATGGAAATACCACCAGAGGAGAGGAAGGGAAAAAAAGTTATGACCTGGGCCCAGGAATTTTGAAACTTTAAATTGCCCTGCTATTTAACTTTGAGTAGTGATGGCATTGCTTGAAGACAACAACAAAGTGAAAAGTTCTAGTTGCAGTTGCTTTTATCCTGAAGGTGGGGTACATTTGTATATTTCTGATTATTAAGTCATTCCAAGAGACAATTATCCTAATTTCTAAAGAACCTCCCAATTTTTATGAGTATTTGCTAATCATGAATAATAAAATTAGATATTGCAGACATGTATTTAGACATAGATTTTTTTTATCATAATTTTTTTCTAGTACTGGTAATTTTTTTTTTCCTTCCTTGATATTGGGGATTGAACTCAGGGACACTTAACCACTGAGTCACACCCCCGGCCCCTTTTTTACTTTTTTTTTGAGATAGGCCCTCACTAAGTTGCTTAGGGCTTTGCTAAGTTGCTGAGATTGGCTTTGAACTTGCCATCCTCTTGCCTCAGTCTCCCATGCCACTGGGATTACAGGCGTGCGCCACTTCGCCTGGCAGTACTGATGATTGAACCTAGGAGAGCTCTACTACTGAACCACACACACACACAGCCCTTTTTAATTTTTGTTTGAGAGCAGGATCTTACTAAGTCACATGAAGCTGACTTCAAACTGTGATCCTCCTGCTTCATCCTCCAGAGTCACTGGGATTACAGGCATGTGCCACTGAGCCCTGCTGTATTTTAAAAATAGAAAGATTTTAAACCATTGTTCTCAATATGATATATTGATAGGCTAAGATGAGCATTCAGAATCTGATTGCATACATAATTATTGTTAAATCATTAAAGGAAAGTGCATTCACATAACACCTGAGTCTGGTTTTGTTTTTGTTTTGTTTTAATATTTATTTTTTAGTTGTAGTGGTTAAATACCTTTATTTTATTTATTTATTTTTATGTGGTGCTGAGGATCAAACCCAGGGCCTCATCCGTGCTAGGCAAGCATTCTAATGCTGAGTCACAACCCCAGCCCCTGAGTCTGGTTTTGATTAAGCACACTCAGTCTTCGAGTCATATAAATGAAAATTTAAGTTTACATAAGAATAAGTAAGATACAGTTTTGTTGAGTAGGGAGAACAGATACACATACATATGCTATTATAGGCTTGTGTTAAGTGTTAAGAGGCTTACAAGGGAGGATAGCAACTATCCTTGTATTTTCAGAGAAGGCATTATAGTGGATATATTGTTTGATCCTTACTAAAGGTAAATGGTCCATGGCAAGAGGAGGGTATAAAAGGCCCCAAGCTGTGAAACAGCATGTTGTAAAAAAAAAAGTCAGGTAAGTGATTTGAGGAGGTCTGAGTCTATAGAGGTGTGCAGAGCAGGAACTTAAAACTTTTTTTTTTTTTTTTTAAGTGAGGATGATGAGTTAGTTCAGGACCAAACACTAAATGCTACATTTGGATCTTATTTCATTGGTAGTAGGCAACTGTAAAAGTTAAGCAGAAAAATTGATTAGATCTTGGTAACCAATTTGCTGTAGGAAGAAGTGAATAACAAGCAAAGCTGACTAAAGTTTCTGGCATGGATGCTGTTTACAATGAGATGAAAGTAACACCAGCAGAGACTTAAGATGTGTTGAATTTCAAGTACATGCAGAAGCATTTTCTGGAATGTTATTTCCCAAAACAAAATTACCTTCCTTACTAATCCTTATTACGATCTCTTTAGAGTAAAATTATGTTCCAACAAGAAATAATATATTATCCTTCCAGAGTGTATAATTTATGGAGAAGTAAACCACCTTCTTTTACTTTCAGAGATTCAATATTAGATTTTGTAGAACAAAAGTCTCATCATTATAAATATTAAATTTATTAAATAATAAATGTAAATAATAAAAGCAATTATTAAGTCATTGTTTCTTAAGCATAATCCAATTTATGAAACATTCAGAAATAACTTTTTTATTTTTATCCAGAAACCTACATCAAAGATTTTTCTATAAAGTCAAGATAGTGCTTTAAATTTGGTAAAGACCTTAGAAAGTTACTAAACTTATATTTTCCCATCTGAAAATTGGGATTGAAACGGGAATGATACTGCATTGTTTTGAACATTAACTTGAGTTATACAGTCAGCTACTTAGCATAGTGCCTGACACACAACAAAGTAAATATGTATTATTAAAGTATTTTGAGTTGCAGTTAGAGAACCATTTATTGAAATGACTCAACGAATACAAGAGGTTGTTGTTTTGATGTGTTTTTTAAATCCCGGAGATTACTTATTGAAAGAAAAATATATATTTTTAAAATAAAAAGTTCCACATGACTGACAGGTAAATACATCATGCATCATTTTTTTTTTTTTTTTAATTTTATTTTTTTTTTATTTTTTAATTTTTTATTGTTGGCTGTTCAAAACATTACATAGTTCTTGATATAGCATATTTCACACTTTGATTCAAGTGGGTTATGAGCTCCCATTTTTACCCCATATACAGATTGCAGAATCACATCAGTTACACATCCATTGATTTACATATTGCCATACTAGTGTCTGTTGTGTTCTGCTGCCTTTCCTATCCTCTACTATCCCCCCTCCCCTCCCCTCCCCTCCCCTCTTCTCTCTCTGCCCCCTCTACTGACATTCATTTGTCCCCCTTGTATTATTTTTCCCTTTCCCCTCACTTCCTCTTGTATGTACTTTTGTATAACTCTGAGGGTCTCCTTCCATTTCCATGCAATTTCCCTTCTCTCTCCCTTTCCCTCCCACCTCTCATCCCTGTTTAATGTTAATCTTCTTCTCATGCTCTTCGACCCTACTCTGTTCTTAGTTACTCTCCTTATATCAAAGAAGACATTTGGCATTTGTTTTTTAGGGATTGGCTAGCTTCACTTAGCATAATCTGCTCTAATGCCATCCATTTCCCTGTAAATTCTATGATTTTGTCATTTTTTAATGCAGAGTAATACTCCATTGTGTATAAATGCCACATTTTTTTTATCCATTCGTCTATTGAAGGGCATCTAGGTTGGTTCCACAGTCTTGCTATTGTGAATTGTCATGCATCATTTTTTAATAGCAACTTCTTTCAACCAAAAAATTTCTTATACTTCTGGAATGCATCCTAAGTCCAATATTAGCTATATTCCCAACAGGCCAGTCACCACTGACCATAAGGGAGCAGGTACTTGGTCATGTAAGTTGTACCTTTTTTTTTTTTAGCATAGATTGTATATTGCAAGAATATGAAATTTCAGTAGTTCAAGATGTCATCAACTGTTATTACTGAACAATTGACTTCCAAAATAGATGTATTTTCAGCCTTTCCCCTAAGTACCAAATACTGGTATCCAGCTATCTTTACTTACATATTTCATTAAGTCTTAAGTTCAGTATATCTCATTGTAACATACTATTTCTGCCTAGTATGTATATTGTATTAAATGGTTTGACTATGTTCCTGGCATTTACTAAACAATCAACAAATAATGGTATTTATTATTGTCATGATTTTTCTTCTAGTAAGCCAGAAGCATCTTTGACTTCTTGGCTTCTCTCCTACTACTATTCTATACTTAACTGACCTCCCTACTAGTCTTTTATGTGTCCTCTCCTCATTGTTTCTAGTAGACTGTTGTTTACTAGTATCTACAATGAGCCCATTCCCTTCCTCCAAGCTGGACATAATTTCCTTATGCTTTGCACCTCAAAAGATGTTTTATACTTCCCATAGGTTCCTACAATCCTGTCACATATTTACCATAATAAAACTTAACACATGTGATGGTAAACTCCCTTTTGAAGACAAGTGACTGCCTTAGACACCTTCATCTTTGTTTCCTACTCTGCTGTCAGTGACCTTCCCATAGTACCTTTAAATCTTAATTCTTTAATAAGTAGTATACTAATTCATTTAAATGTGTATTCCATGCTGTATACTAGGTTTTGATGCCATTTTAATATTCTAAAGCAAGATGTAGACAACTTTATGTAAATAGCCACATAGTGAATATTTTTGGCTTTGTTGACCATATGGTCACAGTCAACTCTGCCATCATAGTGCATAAGCAACTATGGATTATGTAAATGAATGGGCATAACTGTTCCAGTAAAACAGTACAGATGAAAACAGTGGGTCTGGGTTTAACCTGCTAACCATAGTGTGTCGATATTTCCTCTAAAGGATTTTATAATTGATCATTTGTGGTTTTTTTAAATCATTTAACCAGTTGAAGGCTTCATTTCTCAGAACACAAAATGAGAGAGAGATTTTAACAAGGACCCAATATAATTAACAAGTTACTTTGAACTTTGAAAAAAAAAAAATAATACTTTCTCAGAGGGCAAGCTTTTTTTTTTTTGCAAGCTTTTTGATATATGAACTTGACCTAAAGTATCAGTGGACTAAGGTTAATCAACTCTTCGCTGGGCACAGTGGCACACACGTGTAATCACAGTGCCTCAGGAGGCTAAGGCAGGAGGATTGCAAGTTCAAAGCCAGCCTCAGTAGTTGAGCAAGACCCTGTCCCAAAATAAAAATAAAAAAGGATAGGGATGTGGCTCAATAGTTAAGCATCATTGGGTTCAATCCCTAGTACAAAAAAAGAAAAAAGAAAACAAGATTAACCAAACCTGTATTATTCATTTATTCAGTTAATATTCATCGAGCCCCTTCTGTGTGCCAGCACTGTTCCAAGTTTAGAGGTAATAGATATCTAAAAGACTAGCCTTCATGGAGTGCTCACAGTCTAGGAGGGGAAATGAGTATGTGGTAAAGCTTGCAATAGATATGTATTTAAAATATAACACATAAACGTTTCCTGTTACGGTTTGGATCTGGAATGTCCCCCAGAAGAAGCTCATGTGTTAAAAGCTTAGTCCCTGATGTAGCAATGTCCAGAAGTGGGGCTTTTGGTAAATGATTGGATCTGGAGGGCTGTGACTTCTTCTGTGGATATCCATTGATAGCTAAGTGGACTCCTGGAAGGTAGTTCAAACTATAGGCTAATGGGGCATAGGTGGAAGAAGGAGGTCACTGGGGCCATGTTTTGGGGACTATATCTTATCCCTGGCCCCTTCCTCGAATGCTCTCTCTCTCTGCTTTCCTATTGCCACGAGCTGACAGCTTTCCTCCTCCATGCCCTTCCCCCATGATGTTTTACCTCATCACAGGCCCAGAGCAATAGAGCCAGCTGACCATGGACCTAAACTTCTGAAACCGTGAGCCAAAATAAACTTTTCCTTTTTTGTGTCAGTTATTTTTTGGTCACAGTAAGGAAAAACTGACCAGCACAGTGCCCAGTGGAGGTTATGAGTATCTCTGCAATGGACACCCAGAATTATTTTTTGATGGAAGCACAAACCAGTTACACCCTAAGTCAAGGGTGTATGCTTTAAAACCCAGCCACAGTTAAAGAATTATCTAGGCTTTGATTTCATGAATATTACAGAAACCATCACTTTTTAAAAGGTTATTACCCTGTTGTAGTTGTACATATTTTATTAGTTGTTTCCTATTATGCTAGTTTTGTTAATAATTTTGGAACATTTTTTTGTTTGAAAAGCAACCAGAAAAGGTACAAGCTGTTTCTTTTGGATGATTTTATTTCCATGCTTAGAGGGTGTTTTTTAAATAAAAAAAACTTAGGTTACTTTACTTTCTTTGGAACATTATGGGTCTTTAATATGATTTAAATCATATTCTGTGAAGTTAAGAGGTAAGATACTTTTTCCTATTCCCTTAAAGAGAAATTGATTTGGCCTACTTAAAAGTCTCAGGTGAGGCTCAAACTGAATTCTCTTTGGCTTTCACTAATACCCACTCACTGTCATAGGGTGCAGCTAAGCTCTTAACTCATCTTACTTGCTCAGAATCAAAGTGGATTCTGGATTCTGCCTGCTAGCACACCAGCTCTCAACCCTATTTGATTTTAAGAGCCAGATTTCTTGCCTACCTCACCACATAGTCCTGCCAGATCCCTCCTTGGTTTTCACTTAACCCATGCTCTTATCAGCCAGTTTTTTTCCTGTGCAATAGACATTTCTCTAGTCTAACATATATTCTCTTCTCTCAACAGTTCTTCTCATATATCATTGTCCATCATAATTATCTAGGATATTTCTTGAAAAAGTATGCTTCCAGCCCATCCACAGAGGTTCTGGTTTAATAAATCTTTTATAGAACCCTAAAACCTACATTTTTTTACCATCTGTGGGGACACAAGTAAGTTATCCTTTGGAGTACACTTTGAAAAACAATGGCCAGGTGGTAAACTTCTCAAGCTTTTGGATCCCATAGAATATTTAATGTTTTCTATGTAAGTATATAGATGTTTATTCAGTTGAGTTGTTGAAGTTATATAAAGAAATATGTCACTTAATATTAGAATGGATTTTTTCAACCACATTTTTACATCCTTAAAGATATTAGTCTCATGGGCTGGGGGTGTCACTCAGTGGTAAAGCGCTTGCCTCAAATGTGTGAAGCACTGGTTTTGATCCTCAGCACCACAAAAACAAATAAATAAATAAAAAATAAAGGTATTGTATCCATTTACAAGTAAAATTGAAAAAAATATATTTTTTAAAGATATTAGTCTCTACCCTTTCTCTAATTGAACTAGAATGGAAAATTAGATGCTCTTGCTCCCAGCTTATAGAGAATAATTGAAAAATGTATGTTGAAGATATTCTAAATGGGAAATTTATAATATGTATGTTAAAAGTTAAGATTTAAAAAACTGTCATTAGAAAATTGATAGAGTATTTTTAAAGTTAAAATTATTTTGATAGTGAGGGGGCAAAATTAAATATACTAGAGAATACTGAAGAAATTCCAGAATTTCTGAGAGCAGTATTAATACTTTCAAATATCTTTTCATACATATGTAGTCATTTCTGTCTTTTAGGTATGTCTCTTAAAAATAACTACGGTGAAGGAAGGGTTAGTAAAGAACAAGGGCTTGCTTTCTAGATGGAATTCAGCTTTCTCTTGTTTTCCTATTGTAATTTGATTCTGTTAATGGGTTTATAAATGAGAGGAAATACTTAATCTAAAAAATCAATAGAAACTAGTAGAAAATGCTATCATTAGTACCTGTTCATTGTCTTAAGACTTCCTGCTGGGCATAGTGGTACACACCTATAATTCCAACAACTCAAGAGTCTGAAGTAGGAGGATTTCAAGTTCCAGGCCAGCCTCAGCAATTTAGCAAGGCCCTAAGCAACTTAGCAAGACCCTGACTCAAAATAAAAGGGCAGGGGTTATGGTTTAGTGGTTGAGCGCCCCTGGTTCAACCGTGGTACCAAGAAAAAAGATGACTTCCCATAAAGTTTTACTTTAAATGTTTTTAATGTTTGTGTTGTTTTGGTCAATTTTATACTGATAATAACCTCAAATTATTCAGTCCAGAAGAAATCTTAACATTGAAGCCTTAAAGTTATAAATAATAAAATTAAAATTTTAGATATACATTTTTGTTATAGAGAAATATAATTATGTAACCAGTAAAGACTTTCAAACAAACATTATTTAGAATAGAATCCTGTGGAAGAATTGGAGTGGATATATGAGTTCAAGGGAAAAAGAAACTAATCAAGATTTCTGTTAGAGAAGAGAGCTTGTCTGTAGTATTTTAAAATGGATCTTATTGATATCAATTTGCAAAGTTTTAGATTCTAATGAATTTACTTAAAAATTGTTTAAGTTTCCTTTTATGTCATCAAAACTTACAATACATCATAAATTATTCTTTTTTTCTTATATTTTTATTTATTCTTTTTAGTTATACATAATAGTTAGAATTTATTTTGATGTATCATACATACAACTATAACTTCCCATTCTTGTGATTGTACATGATGTGGAGTTACATTGAACATATGAACACAGGAAAGTTATGTCTGATTCATTCTACTATCTTTCCCAGTTCCATTTTCCTCCATTCCTCCCTCCCCGCATTATGAGTCAGTATCCACATATCAGGGAGAACATTCGGCCTTTGATTTTTGGAAATTGGCTCATTTCACTTAGTATGATAGTCTCTAGTTCCATCCATTTACCAACAAATACCATCATTTTATTCTTCTTTATTTATATTCCCTTGTGTATATGTGCCACATTTTCTTTATCCATTCATCTATTGAAGGGCACCTAGATTGGTTCCATGGCTTAGCTATTGTGAATTGAACTGCTATGATCACTGATGAGGCCATGTCACTATAATATACTTTGGGTGTATGCCAAGGAGTGGGATAACTAGGTCAAATGGTGGTTCCATTCCAAGTTTTCTGAGGAATCTCCATACTGCCTTCCAGAGTGGCTGCTCCAATTTGCAATCCCACCAGCAATGTATTAGTGTACCTTTTTCCCCACATCCTCACCAACATTTATTGTTACTTGTATTCTTTTTTTTTTTTTTTTGTAGTTGTGGTTGGACACAATATCTTTTTTTATATGTGGTGCTGAGTATCGAACCCAGGGCCTTGCACATGCTAGGCGAGTACTCTACCACTGAGCCACAACCCTAGCCCTACTTGTATTCTAGATAATTGACATTCTGACTGGATTGAGATGAAATCTCAGTATAGTTTTGATTTGCATTTCTGTAATTACTAGTGATGTTGAACATTTTCTCATATATTTGTTGACCATTCGTATTTCTTCTTCTGAAGTGTCTATTCAGTTCCGTTGCCCGTTCATTAAGTATGTTATTTGGTTGTGGGGTTTTTTTTTTGTGTGTGTGTGTTAAGTTTTTTGAGTTATTTATATATCCTGGAGATTAATCCTAATCTGAAGTGCAGGTGGCAAAGATTTTCTCCCATTCTGTAGGCTCTCTTCACATTCTTGATTGTTTCCTTTGCTGTAAAGACACATTTTAGTTCAATACCATCCCATCTATTGATTCTTTATTTTAGTTCTTATGCTTTAGGACTTTTGTTGACGAAGTCGTTCCTAAGCTGAACATGATGGAGATTTGGGCCTATTTTTTCTTCTAGCAGGTGCAGTGTCACTGGTTTAATGCCTAGATCCTTGATCAACTTTGAGTTGAATTTTGAGCAGGGTAAGAAATAGAGCTCTAATTTCATTTTATTACATATGGATTACCAATTTTCCCAGCACCATTTGTTGAATAAGTACTTTTCTCCAGTGTATGTTTATGATGCCTTTGTCTGGTATAAAGTAACTGTATTTGTGTGGGTTTGTCTCTGTGTCTTCTAATCTGTACCTTAGTCTTCATATCTGTTTTGGTGCCAATACCATACCATATTTGTTACCATAGCTCTGTAGTATAATTTAAGGGCTGGTATCCTGATGCTTCCCGTTTCACTTTTCTTGCTAAGGATTGCTTTGGCTATTCTGGGTCTCTTATTTTTCCAAATGAATTTCATGGCTGCTTTTTCTATTTCTATTAAGAATGTCATTGAGATTTTAGTAGGAATTACATTAAATCTGTATAGTGCTTTTGGCAGTATAGCCCTTTGACAATATTAATTCTGCCTAAGAACAAGGGAAATCTTTCCATCTTCTAAGGTCATCTTCAGTTTCTTCTTTAGTGTTCTGTAGTTTATATTGCAGAGGTCTTTTACCTCTTGTTAGGTTGATTCCCAAATATTTTCTTTTCTTTGAGGCTATTGTGAATGGGATAGTTTTCCTAATTTCCCTTTCAGGTGATTCATCACTGATGTATAGGAATAGACTTATGAATGTTAATTTTATACCCTGCTACTTTGCTGAATTCATTTATGAGTTCTACAAGTTTTCTGGTGGAGTTTTTGGGTTCTTCAAATATAGAATCATGTCATCAGCTAATAGGGATACTTTGAGTTCTTCTTTTTCTATTTGTATCCCTTTAATTTCTTTCTTCTAATTGTTCTGTCTAGAGTTTCCACACACACACACACACACCAAAAAAAAAAAAAAAATTGCTGTGAGAATGAGTTAAAATCTGGGTTAAATCTAGAAGCTTTTTGATGTCCTTATGGAGTATGGCAACCCTACATTGGGTGCCTAACTATTTATTGAGGTGCTATTATGTACTTTTTATATACATTGTAGTTGTGTTTATGTATGCATTAAAACATATAATTTCATGGAGAGCCCTGCCTACTGCCACACAACCATTGAATGGTGGGACATAGATCTAAATCTAGGCCTACCTGCCTGTCTGCAAAGCTTTATAGCATGTTCTTTGCAAGATAGCACGTGCCTCTCGGTGCTATAAATGGCCATGAAGCATGTTCTTAGATTATATGAAACCTAAGCACAGTTCTTTGTTATGTAATTTGGGATTGGTGATTACTTCAAATTAGTAATGGTTGGGATGAGTATATTCTTAGAATAGTATTAAACTTTGACCACATTTTGGATCTAGATTGTAGAACAAAGGAAACAAGGTATCATTTAAGGATTGAAAAATGTTAGGATAAACCTAAAGTATATCCACACACATAAAGGAAATATGTAGAATGATATACTAAACATTTTTATCATGTCAGAGATGACACGCTTCCAGGGATAGAATTGGCTTTACACGTGGCATTCTTCTTGAAGTGGTTTTATGAGAAGAACTGTAAAATTATCTCTAAGGAAGCTGAAGTACAGCTAGCTGGCACAGCTGGTTGAGTGTTTATAAAACAGATTCAAACACAGCTTTTAAAATCTCAGTGACTTTGAACTTGAAAGCTTTAGTTTGAAAAACTGTACTTCAGGGCTGGGGAATATAGCTTAGTTGGTAGAATGCTTGCCTCGCAAGCACAAGGCCCTGGGTTCAATCCCCAGCACCAAAAAAAAAAAAAAATGAAAAGAGACAAAGGAAGAAAGGGAGAAAGAAAGAGTGTACTTCAGAGTAGATCCAAAGTAACCTAGTGATCAAATTCTCAGCAGATTACAAATCTACAATTTCCATATCAATGATCTTATTTTAAGTATATACTATTTTGATCATTTTTAAGAGAATTGTAAAATATTGCACAAAAATGAGAGTTTTTTAACTTGGAAAATAACTCAGTGCTCATCTACTAAATTTATCTGTTGTAATTAAATTATAGAATATTTTATGGCCAACTTTGTATTTTCTTAGAGGAAATGGTGACAGTAGTTGAAATTTCTAGGTGATTCAGATATTTCATTTTAGCCAAACAGCTTCAATCTACTCTCTAATTAAACCTCTCATTCATTGTAACTTATTATAAGCATCAGAATTGTCTCAATTTGATGTTTATTAACCATATTAATTCTCTGCTTAGTAACTATAGACCTAAGGTATTCTTGTCTCAACCTTAAAAAATACTTTCTTCCTGGAAAGCCTTTGTCCTTTCAGCTCTAGTAAATAATATAGTTCACTGCGGTATTCCCAGTGCTAAGAACAGTATTGGAACTTGGTAGACTCAGTAAATACATGTTACACATGTATTTGAAATGTGAAACGTGCAAACAGTTGAATGTAGGAATTCACAGATCTGCTTTCTAGTCCCAAATCTCTATTTCCTTGCGTTACCCTGAGCTGGATACTTCTTGGGAACTCAGTATATTAACTATGAAGATTTAAAAAGATTGGATAAAGTCCCTGCCAACTCTAAGGTAGTATCATTTTAAGATGTAGTTAACTCATGAACTATTTAGCCAATCCTTAAGTGAAAGTTTCTCTTAGGCATCTTATCAGATTTTGCAAAGTGACACATCCTAATAAAGATGTAGGAGCCTGTACTGATAAAACTCTTGCATTCAGTTCAGCCCAGGGAGAATTTGTTTTGTTAACAAGAGTAAGACTATTTAAAATAGCCTATATTAATAAGAACAAAATGCAAAAAGAAGAAAGGATTTGAATAACTAATTAATAATACTGTACTGTATACTTGGAATTTGCGAAGAGGATACATCTTAAGTATTTTCACCATCAAGAAAAAGAAATTGCTTCAGGTGTAGTGCTACATGCCAGTAATCCTGACTTCTCTGGAGGATGAGGCAGGAGGGCCGAAAGTTCAAGGCCAACCTAGACAACTTAGTGAGACTCTTGTCTCAATTACAATTCCTATTTGACAGTTATACTTCAATAAAGCTAGGAATAAAAGAAGAAAAAGAACCAACTAAGGAGAGGAGGGGAAAGCTAGAGTTATCCAGTACCTACATACAGAAAGCACCACCGCCTGAAAGAACATTTGGAGGTAGATACAGAATAAGAGGGGATGTCTGCTAAGTATTTAGCTTTAGATTCCTATTCTGACATTTATCCCAGTGAAGTATTTGCTTTGTTTTTCTGGTATCCCATATCACTGTGAGATTTATTTCTGTGAACTGTTATCTAGCAGAACACCTATATAAGGTAGACACTAATAAATATTTGAGGAATCAGTTGAAGAATAAATGCCTGCCAGTGTGTTTGTTTTAATATGCATTGATTGGAATAAAGTGTATAGTATGTCTTTATAAGATAGGAATCTTAGGCTCCAAGAAATTGACTTACACACACATACAAAAAAAAAAAAAACAAGTTACAAGGCCAGGATTCGAATTTAGGTCTGTTTGTCTGCAAAGTTCATGCCTCTTCTACTAGTCTCATCATAGATCATAAACATAATTTCTGATAAGTATGTTATTTCCCTGCTTAGAGATGCTAAATTACTTTTGGAGTATAAAATCGTATTACTGGTACTAGTTTAGAAAGTTACATTTTAGAAACAGTTTCACTTATATTTAATCTTTCTAAAAAAATTTTTCCTACTGAAGAAGAAAAGTTAAATCCCCTTTAACTTACCAGTGGCATTAAGTAAAGACTCCCAAGAAATAATATCTATACAAATCAATCTTAGAAGCCTCTCATTAAAGCATGTTTTTAAATATTAGTACACCATATCCATAGTTTTCATAATCTACTAGTGCAGATCTGAACTATTGAGCTTTATAAATTGAGGTATGTGTTTGTACTGCACAACTCATGACTTATGTTCCTTGTTTAGTGTGTATAATCCTTACTGACATGGGTACGTAAAAATCCCAAAACAAAGTACACAGGTATATTTATTTAATTCATTTACTACGTTTTTTAAATATGAAAACTAATAGATTGAGTAAATTTAAAAAAAAAAAAAACTTTGTTGAGAGCTGTTTCTAATGTGTCTTGGCTGTTACAACTTGCAAAGATTGTCACATTTTAAATGTGGTGACCTCCTGTACTTAGTTTTGTTTTATGTTTTAATTTAATTTTTTCCGTTTTTCTTTCTTTAGTCTGAGTCTTCATCAACAAATCTAGTTTTTTTTCCTTTTCATTTGGATTTTGAAAATCAGTTTATTCACTTAATTCATTCTCTTTCTACTCAATTAAAGTATAGTACTTTTGTACTAGAATATGGGTTAAGTGTGAATCTCCAATATTTAATTTATAATTGATTCAGAAACTTTATAGTGAATTCCATTGTACCAGAATGAGCCATTCTTTAAAAAATATTTAGCCATCAGATAACAATGAACTGGTTTATGGTCTATTAAGATTTTTTTTAACCTGTGTCTCAACTTTGTACTTTGAGAATCAGGTAGTTATACTTTTAACCCAGAAACCTAAATTGATGAATAAATACAACTATACTAGAATATGGGTTAAATGCTACTTTTGGTAGATAAGAATCAAAAAATGTGAATTTTAGAGTTCGAGAAATCTTGGAGATCACCTCATCCAGTGATTTTATTTTGTGGTGGGAAAATGCCGTGGACTCAAGGCTATTAGATTGTTAAATCTGGAAAAATTCAAACTTGGTTTTAATAGTTTTTAGGAAGTAGAAGGTGTGGTGATCCAAAGATCATCATTGATCAAATGGGAAATAAAGTGGTTTGTGAATCCTGCTCCACAGTCTTTTTGAGTTGTGAAAAGGTACTCTCATTTGCTAATAAAATGCAAAGAAAGAAGTTCAAGAACTTAGCCCGTTTCTTTGAAAGTTAGTAAGAGAGAGCCAAGATTAAAAGCACACCCTTGGGTATCAGGATTTTATTTATATAATGTCAGTCACTGTAACACCTGTTGAGCCTGGGAGCCATGCTGCCCTCATAATGCCCCTGTGAGGCTGCCTGGAACAGGGTCAGCTAGTGAGGCCTGTGTGGGTGAGCAAGTGAAATAACAAGAGGAAATGTCTGAGGGGTCCCTGAGGGTAAGAAAAAATACAAATGTTGGTATCTTAATTCTTCCAAACCTAAGTAGTTTGTCTTGTGGTAGCAGAGTCATTCTACTAATGGAAACACCAGAATTGGTAAAAATTTTGAAAAGATAAAGCTGTCCCCTAGGATTCAGTGACTTAATATCTTGCAAACAAGCTAAAGCTTTGTTTTGAATAGTACAAAGCTGAACTCTTAAAACCTGCTTGAAGATGATGGACACCGAAACATTCAAAATACTTTTAGAGGCTTAGATATAAACATAATAATAATATAATGGTTTGAGGGTTGTACTGAAAGTTGTAAGTCTGCATTTAAAATGCAAAATGCATATAAAGGCAGATGTGTGCTTCAGTGCTTACATAATAAGTGCCATTCTTTGTTACTTTAAAAAAAAAAGTCGAGTAACTTTGTCCTGAAAATTTATAAGAATGTATTATTTCAGGTGAATACAAATGAAAAACTGATGTGTTTATGGCTTAAATGAGCTAGAAGTTTCAGGTATGAAAGTAATGAAAACTGGGAATTAGAGGAGTAACTGGTTCAGAATAACAGACCAGTGAATGTTGGAGCCAGGACATTAGCTCATTATTAGACTCCAAACCTAAGCAACCACTAAAAGGTACTGGTTAATTTAACTAAATTCCAAGTACATAAATAATGTTAACTCCCCCCACCACCACCATTTTTTAAAAGATATTTATTTTTTAGTTGTAGTTGGACACAATATTTTTATGTGGTGCTGAGGATCAAACCCAGTGCCTCACACATGCTAGGTGAATACTCTAACTCTGACCTACAATCCCAGTGCCCACTACCACCATTTTGGTTAAGTGCTGGTCATTGAATTTAATTAATTTCATTTTTTTACACAAATGGAGCACAACTTTTTATTTCTCTGGTTGTACATGACATAGAGTCCACACCATTTGTGCAATCATACCCATCCATAGGGGTAAAATGTTCATCTCATTCTACCAACTCCTTCCCCACGCCCCACCCCCCTTCTTCTCCGCTCAATCCAAAGTTCCTCTATTCTTCCCTTGCCCTAAACCCATTATGTATCAGCATCCACTTATCAAAGAAAACATTTGGCCTTTGGTTTTGGGGGATTGGCTTACATTGTTTAACATAATATTATAATGTACTTTTAAATATCTGGTAGGTAATAACTGTAGATTAAGAGTAACCACTAATAGTACAAAAATGTAAGAAGTTCAGAATTTCAACTAAAACACTCTTTAATGAACTCCAACTTCTTCAGTTAACAGATCGGAAAGCTGTGGACTAGAAGCTAACATAAACTCAATAGCAATATCGCTATGATTAGAAGTTTGCAACGTTTTAGGATAAACACCAATTAAAATCCAGTGATTCTAATCAAAACTTCTCAACATAACCAGGTTTTCATTGCAATTGAATAAACTATTTTAAAAACAATTCTTTGGGTTGACAAGTCTTTTAAAAATTTTTGTATCCTAATGTGCTTTACAATCTTGGCACATAAAATAGGGACCCAATTTTTTTTAAAGTAAGGAAGCATAATCATTAATTTTTAGGATTGAAAACACATGTAAGTTGCTACATGCTTGTAATTTTTTTATGTATTTGAACATTCCTCTGCTGGGAACATAATTTATATTGTATCAACAATAATAGTAGTTTTTGATTCCCATGTGGCTTTTAAAGAACTCTTTTTGTTGTTTCTTATTGTTTCAGCTTTGGTGATCTAGAGAAACCCATACAGATTTAATACTACAAAAAAAAAAAAATAACACACCTAAAGCATTTAAGTATATGCTGAAAATTATTTACAAAAACCCTGAAATAAGTAGAAAACATTACCTTATTTGAAAATGTCTCTTAATAGAAGCCTCATGATTCAGTTAGAATGTGCAGATTAGTTATTGCACATGTTTATAGGTTGCTGCTTGAAAAGTTCCTGTTTAAGAATTCAAGTCTTGTTTTCTCTCATTTTATATTTTACTTCATAAGTTAATTTTTTCCTCAGGTATCTAATATAACTCATTTTTCTTTTTTGTGTAATTACTGCTAACTTTTAAAAAAATGCATATTTCAAAGAGAAATAATGTTTAAAAGATGTGAAGCAATTAATCCTGGAATGCTGGAACCACTTTTAAAGTATTTTAAGCACATCTGTATTACATTACACAGGGAAAAAAATGATGTATGCATTCTATGGTCTACGGACACGAGGATGGCTGGTGTAGAAAACTTAGGTTATTTTCTATTTTAAGTTTCTTCTCAATATAATATTCCGTGATTCTAAAATTAACATTTAAATTCAAGGGGTAGAGTGATCAGAAAAGAACATATGAAGTTTGGGTTTAAAGTTGTTCTTTCACTTGTCACCTACTTCTTAAAAAGACATCAGGTTTTATAGTAGGCTTGGTTTTTACATTGTGGTAAGCCTTGTGTTTCTCCCTATTTGAAAACTATTGCCTAGAACAAAGTTGGAACATAGAAAAATCACTGTACTAGGGTTCTGAGTAATGTGCTACATACTCAGCTTTGAGTTAGGGTATAAACAATTTATTAATTAAGAAATACCAACATTCGTGAACAATTTACTCTTAAAATTACAGCAGATTCAAAGTGTATCCTGATGAAAGCCTCACTCTTGAACATTTGTATCCCAGTGTGCTTTCTTGAGGGGGAGGGGAAAGGATGGAGTTACAACTGTCAGGATAAGTTTTTCACATATAAATATCACCTGTCATTGGTAGAGATGGAGAAGAAAGCTGAAGAATTCTGCGCTGTACTGGTGAACATGTTCTCAACTTTTTCATCTTTGACTTGAAATGATACTCACATGCAAACATATTTGTATATGCCACTGCTGGTGAGCTAGCTTGCATTTTTCTCCCACCCCAAAATGCAAGTAAAAGCTTACTTATAGCAAAAGAGATGCACCTTTATTCATCTTAAATTTATGAAGTAACAATTTGAGGATTTCATACCTTAATGAATATTTGTATCTAATTACCTGTTACACATTTAACAGTTATATCATAATACCATGACTGATACTCTCAGTATTGCTTAAATTTTATGCTTTTGCCTCATTCAGAAACCTAAACCTTCCAGGCACAGTGGTGCATGCCTGTAATCCCAGTGGCTTGGGAAGCTGAGGCAGGAGGATCTCGAGTTCAAAGCCAGCCTCAGCAACAAGTGAGGTGCTGAGCAACTCAGTGAGACCCTGTCTGTAAATAAAATATAAAAAATAGGGCTGAGGATGTGGCTCAGTGGTTGAGTGGCTCTGAGTTCATTCCCTGGTACAAAAAAAAAAAAAAAAGAAATTATCAACCTAAACCCGTTTTTTATTTTTTTTATAGTTGTAGATGGACAGAATGCCTTTATTTTATTTGTTTATTTTTATGTGGTGCTGAAGATTGAACCCAGTGCCTCATGCATGCTAGGCAAGTGCTTTACTGCTGAGCTACAGCCCCAGCCCTAAACCTATTCTTTCAGAATAAAGGAAGACCAAATTTAATTTTATGGCAATATAAATTTTTAGAAACCATTTATAATTATAATTGATTTTTTATAGAAATATTTTGTAGCCAATTATTTTCCACCATATATTAGAAATTATTTATCATAAGGTAGTTAGTTTGTTTTACTTTTAAGGCTCAAAATAAATATAATTGTGGAATTTTAATTTTTACCTGGTCATTCTTTTATCCAAGATAAAATTATAATACATTAAACATAAATATCATGTAGAATCTTTATTCCTGCTTGATATGAAAATTAATGACTTAATTTAAAGATTTCCTAATGTTAGAATATTTGATACACATTTGATTTGGTTTTGGAACCTACATATAATAGCTCTTTTATCTGTTTTTCTTAGAAGGCATTAAACTTATAAATAATGGCTACTCAGTTAATATCATCACCTTTAAAATATTTAATGTAAGAGATTCTCTGATGTTTGTTTTAGTTATTAGTCATTTTGAATGCTAAGGATATATTTGTTTATGTTTTGCTCTTCTAATTACTAAGATATTATGAACTGGATCCTTATAAAAGTCTCCTAGACAATTTGAAGAACAAAGTGATCATTGAATACCCAACGTTATATGTTGTGTTGAAAGGATCTAGTGATGACATGAAAGTTCTTCACCAAGGTAAGTAAATTTATACTTAGTACTTATTGTGACTCTAAGTACTAAATCATGTGACTGCTCTTATTTCTGTACATATTGTTTTTCCAGTATATTTACAGACTTTTAAGAATTTTTTCAGTAGCTACAATTAATAATATAAAGAACCAGGCAAACAACTGCTGCTTCTGTTGTATTTGAAAGCATATCAGTTTTATAATGTCAACTTTAAATGAATGAATCAAATTGAATATCTGGCTATAATAGGGTATTTTTTTTTTTTTTGGTTTATTGGAGTTTTACATGAAGAAATAAAATAACTGTAGTTAAAACTTTTTCTTAAGACTCCTAAAATGAAGGATTACAAGGTATTTTTAGTATCCTACCTTATAGCAAGGAGCAATGTTGAAAGGAACATGTTTAAAATTTTGGCTGCATTTAGACTAAGGTGGTACCATGTCTTGACCCTTTATCTCTCTTTTTAAGCCCACTGGTTTTATTTTCTTTTAATTATGCACAGAATATTTGGCCATATGGAAAAGTATTATACCTAGAAAAGGTATACCTTTGAGTATATAAAATAACTTATACATAATTATTAACTATTAACTAAAGTTCCACCCATGTCCCACATGGACCATGGAAATGGGGTTCCCCTGGGTGGAATGGGCTGGCTGAGAAATAAAAACTAAGAGAAATAAAATGCAAAAAACCCCACAGAACACAGTAAGTAGTTTCAAAAGCAGGGGCAGGACAGGCAAGCTGATCAGACTGATCAAGCTTCTAGACAAAATGGAGCCCACGACTGCTTTCTTTATATCGGGAAATGTCAAAGGACTTCCATAGAATGTTCTTCTCCAAAAAAGGTTAAAGGTGGGCTGTACAGTCCCTAGCTGGTTACTATGGCCTATTTCCATAGTACTATGAGGAATCTTCCTAGAAGAACAGAGGGAAAGGTCACATGCATTGGGCATTGTATTGCCAAGGTAGAGCCAAGGAAAGTTCCCAGTGCCAGGCCTATCTCTCCCTGGCTTCCATGCCGAGAGACAATTCTCATGTGTTTCTCAGATGGCTTCTTGCACTAAAGTAAATAAATTGTCTTTGAGAGTACAAGATTCTAGAGAAAAAGTAAAATTCAGTAATTACTTTTTTTAAAAGGTAAGGGAGATTATTCACCATGACTAAAAACTATTAGGTAACCTTTTCATCTAAAAAAAATAATGGTATAGGCCAAGTTTAATTATTTTAAAAATAAATAAATAAATAAAACTACAGAGGAGCATGGAATTCTTTCCTTGGGTTGATCTCTGTTTTTTGTTTTGTTTTGTTTTGTTTTAATAGTATTAATTGACATGTATGGTTCAGGTTGTATTGTTGCACCAGCTGTAATAGGTTGTAAGGTGTACTTTGTACATGTGTATGAGCTTTTTTCTTTCTTGGCACAAGTTATTAGAAGAAATATTTTTTTAAGGTGACCAAAATTTTGTCCACACCACAATTTGAAACTAGATTTAAATTTAGCAAACATGAAGTTTTTAATAATAAATTATAGGCCTCTAAATACTATGTTCATTCTTTAATTTGAGAATGTACAATTTTTTTCTCTAAATAAATTAAAAATTTTAGTTTTAAATGATTGGTTTCACTTTTTTAAACTTTAAAAACTTTTTCTTTAATATAATTCATATAATGCTCTCTTTAAATAGCTTCAAGGAAAATTGTTTAGTAATGTGAGTTATTAGCCAGGGCAAACACTGTCTGTGTAAATAAACACAGCACACACGGCACCTCTTTCACCTTGTTTAGGAATACACGTTCAAGAAAGTCTTCCTTTGATGAAGCAACAAGAATAGATACTTGGATAGTGTACTTGTAACCTTAAATAAAATTTGCTTTATTTTTCTGCTTAGTATATGTTTGATTTTTTTACAGGAATACAGGTGACTAGTGTTTTCAGTACAAAGGATTATTTAGAACTGCTGTAGCAAAGAATTGAAGACAATCTGACAGAATTTAAAGATCATACCAGAGTTGTCACATCATAAGTACACACACCTTAACAATAATACCAGGTCTTCCTGTACATGCATTTCTTTTCATAAGCACTTCAAGGTGCCTGTTTCTTTTCACATTCTCAAAGCATTTGATATTCTGTAGGGTGGTCACTTGATGAGGAGGGAGATTATATAAGATCACAGCATTTTCTTTGGAGAGCCTTGAAATTCTTTCTCCAGAAGCTGGGAAGAAATTGGATTTGGATCCTGATTTCATAGCACAAGGTGTCTCTTTTCTAGTTTGGGGGGAAATGTGTTTCTGGGCTGGGATTCAGTAGGTTCCACACTTTATGGTTGTTATGTTTGACGTGATTGTAGGTTGCCATAATTTATTTTTTCAGAAGTCTGCCTACATTAATCAGCAATGGGTGAGATTTTTGTTGTTCTTTTTAAGGGATGTGAAAGGTAAAGCAAGTAAGGTAGCTCTCTAGATTGGAGATACACACACAATTTTGATTAACCCTTATATTAATCCAGTGGGAACTGCTCAAAATGGTGTAACTGGCTTTTTAGGCTCTTGTTTACCAAAGTTAGACTAACAAATATAAATGACTTAATAAAAATGTGCTGCATTTCAGTCCTAAGTAAAAAGAAAATGGAGCCCTGTTGAAAGAAAACCAGATAATTTTAGTAGGCAAAGAAAGAGAAAAATGCTTTGTATACTACTACAAAGCTCCATTAATTTAAAAATCCCAGCAAAATGTATTTCTGATCTTCTTATAAGTCAAGTTTAGAAAATGCCTCTACTTTTAGAGAAGGAATCCACCCAAAACTGATTTTTTTTTTTGTGGAGGGCCGGAGGACTACTGGGGATTGAATTCAGAGGCACTTGACCACTGAGCTACATCCCCAGCCCTATTTTGCATTTTATTTAGAGACAGAGTCTCACTGAGTGCCTCTCTGTTGCTGAGGCTGGCTTTGAACTTGCAATCCTCCTGCCTCAGTCTCCTAAGCTTCTGGGATTACAGGCATGCACCACCCCACGGGGCAAAATTGGTCATTTGAATTAATGAAAATACCTGGTGTAGCAGCTTCCTTGATTAGGCCAATAAATCCTTCACTTTGCTTTTTTCCTCCTTCTCTCTCCTTCCCTCATTCCTCTTTATCCTTCTCTTCCCTTTTAGTGTATACAGCATGGGTAGAGATGGGATCTCAGGCACTTGAAAACATGTGGTGTAAACTTTATAGTACAGTGAGTACTATAACAGTTTATGTAAAATTCAGGGAAGCCATAGGAGAAACCAGTTAACTTTTAATGTCATGGAGGCACTTGAAAGACTGCTGGAGTTTACAAAATTGGATAGAATTTATTTCTTTGCCTTACTCATAGAAAGGACTCAGTAAATACCATTTTTATTGTTGATACAATCTGAAATCTAAGCAAACCCTAGGAGTTTGTCAGTTGGAATATAAGGCAAAGCCCCAGATATGTGGTTCTAGAATCAGTTTTTATAAGTTGTTGGCCCTTGAGTATCTACTATGCCTCTCTGACCTTTATTTTTCTTATTTACCCAGTGGAGATAAACTGCTATAAGCCTTGAGCAAAATATTGTGTATTTGACTTGCACAAAAATTTTAAAGGGTTTTTATGTATTATTTCCTTTTGTTTGTATTGTATACAAAGAAATAAATATAGCAGTTACTCTGGTTCCCGTTTTTTAGATTAAAAAACAACATCAACAACAGGTAAAAGATGGTGTGCTTGTATTGATTGAGCATGGGTTTGCTCTGAATTCTGGAGATAGATGCAGGGAGGAAAGGTCCAGTTTCTGTTCTCAAGAAGCCATTATGAGATAATGGAGCTTCATCTTCCTTACCTTAAGCAAGACAAGAACCTCAAAGGAGCTTTATTTCTACTCTGAGTTTATTTTCCTGTAAAAGGAAGGATATGTCAATTGGCTGTCTAGTTTTCTGTAAGCCCACATTCATTCTTCATATACTGGCCCTTAATTTTAAGTTTAAAAAAAAATCATGGAAAATTTTATTCTAACCACATGTGGCCTGCCTGTGTGATAATAGTGATCTATTCAGTGGCGTGCTTATGGGATTATAACCACACTGTGAGTACCCATTCCCAAATCTTCCACAGAGTCAGGAAGGATGTTACCTCACAATATATAATTGCTACTTTCGGACATCATTTCTCTGTTTATTATGGCCAGAATTGTATATCCCAGCTGCCTGGGACATAACGTGGTTTGTCTATCCCTGTGAGCAGTGCTGTTGCTATGCATCAGAAAGAAGGAGAGATGAGGGAAAAACAGAACAAGCTAAACAGAAACAGTATAAACATTTGACTATTTACTTTTTTTTTTTTTCCAGTGAAAAATGAATCTACCAAGAACCTTGGCAGTGAAAATTGAGCACTTCTTCTGGAAGAAGAAGGTGAAAATTCCAACAGTTGCAGAGAATTATGCATTGATGGGCTTTTGGATAATTGGGGTATTATTAATGGGCAGTTGAAATTTTTTGATTTGTCTGACAAGTACACAATCTAAACCTTTTGTTGACTTTATGTGAGGGCCCTTTTTTTCATAGTATGAACCCCTGTTGAGCCTGATCAACATAGACTTTATTAGGCTTCAAATTTTAATATGTTTACTCCTATAGCCTGGAAACTTTTTGTTAGTTTGATGCATGACCGCACCTAAGATCACCGGAGTCATCAAGTGCATTGAAAGTTGGCATTCTCTGTAGTGGAACCTCACTAAAGAGAACCGTTGTGCTACATACCATCTAGTCAAGGAAAACTGATCTTCTATCAGTTGCCATTCTTGTCTTTGGAGTATACATGCAATTTTTCACCTCTTTAAGACAACTTTTATACTTGGGGAAACTCCCAATATGTTGTCTTGTGGAAAGGCTTAAATAAGTACTGTTAACTACTGTTTCCTATATTCAGTTCATAAAATCAGCATCTCCACATTGTTTGAACAGTCAGTGCTCAGTGCAAATGAAATTGCCGCCTATTCACTCAATGAGCTATGTTTCATGAATTCCATGCCTCATCTCAGTCCTGGTCCACTCTCATTACTACATAAGTGGGTGTTATGATGCCCATATTTGTGCTATGTTTTGCTACATCTAGCAATGAAGAAGGGGAGAATCACTTGGAATTCTTTGATGTGCTATTGAAACGTATATGTGTGTATTTATATATATACATGGCTTAATTTATACCTTATGACAGTTCACATATTGAAATTATGGTTTTCTAATTTTGTTGGAATTTATAGTTATGAAATTGCAATGTGGCTATAAAAGAGGAAAGGATTATTACATCTGTATTGCATCTGTGTATTTAGTGGTTAAAAAACAATGATAAAATTGGACATTAATGGAATTCATTTTTATTTTACAGTTGAAATAAGTTTTAGACCAGAAAGAAATCAGAGGCATTAAAGAGACTTTGAAGGATTAGAAATATGAAAAGGTAATGAGTATAGGAAAAATTAGAAGAACACAAATGTCCATATAACCTGGGATAGAAATTAAAGAAGAAAATCCAAAAACAATAGTGCCAGAAAGACCATTGGTATAAAAGTACCAGTGGAAATGTGCTTCATAAAAATGCATTTTGAGAAAAATATTTACATTCTAAAGCAACTTCAGGAATCTGATGTGATAAAAGATTTATATAGAATTGTGTTGTTTATGATATTACTAGATAGACAGATAAATTGAATTTTAAGGGATTCAATTTTATCCAGAAGTGTAATATGTCTTATTAAAGCAGGGAAGAGGTAGGATGAATTGAATCAAATGTGTTATACAGTTTTTGGGAAAAGTGGAACAAAGTACCCCCCAAAAAACGTGATCCGAATATTGGGGTGGAAAGGAATTTCCAGACGGTGAATCTATTAAGGTACAGTCCCATTTCTAAGAAAAATGTTGAGCTCTATCTCTGCTAGATTTTAAATTGAAAACTAGACAAAACCCAAAGAATTTATCATCTAATTTCCTTTAGCCCAAGAAGAAAAAGAAAGAAAATCCCCCTGCTCGCATCTTTGCCATCTCGGTTTTCTAGAATTAGACCTTTCCAGAAATAGGCTATTTCTCAGGAAAGAATTTAGCTATCAGAGTTCACCTAAATATAACTCTCAACTCATCTGATTAATATACACATTTATTCCTGCAGGTTTTATAATAAACATGGTTTTAGTGAATGATGGTGTCAAAGGTTTGGAGGGGGTAGAATTTAAATAATTCACTGAGAGTCCTACAAGTTTGTAGTGTTAAGACTCAATTTCTTTTTAAAGAGGCCTTCTCCTTTTGAATTCTTTTTTTTTTTTTTATGGATACAACACAGTGCCTTTATTTTTATGTGGTGCTAAGGATCCAACCCGGGTCCTGCCCGTGCTAGGCAAGCGCTCTACTGCTAAGCCACAATCCCAGTCCCTCCTTTTGAATTCTTGACAAATTCTAGTGAGTAAACAAACTCCTTGACACACATTAAGTTCATCGCCTGCATTTTATTTGTTAATCACATTTTAAGATGAGAAAAACTTCACCTCATCTTTATTTTTAAACAATGATTTTCTAAGGGAAAATAGACTCTCCATAATCATTAATTATTACATATAGGATTAGTAGCCATAAATTATACAAATCTTCCATCTGTTCCTATTATAAATATAAATACAGAGTTACTATAATAGATATTTAAGATTCTAAAGTATCATTGAGCCAATAGAGCTAATTTGTTTCCCTATACAAATAGTGGGATCCATGTTTTAAAAAATATGATAAAATGATAAGCATATAACTGTTGCACCAGAAATTTCCTTTATATATTATGTTTAATTAGGTTGAAATACACGGTATATTGTACTGAATTATCTCATGTTTTACCTGATTTAATATTCCTAAATTTTACATAAAGATTTTTTTTTTATTTAATTGTACATTACTGCACTACAATGTGTTAAGTTTATTTTCATGTAGATGTTAATGCACTTTGGAAGTAGGGGGTTATGCTGAGGGTCAAACAAGAGCCTTGCATATGCTAGGCAAGCACGGTAACACTGAGCTATACTGGCAGCCCATTAAGGCATCTTTGATTATTAACCAATCCTCCTTCAGATGTTAAGTTATAGAAACTCAAAATATTATCAGCATAAAGAATAACTTGTTGGCTTATTTTTAGGGAAGTACAGGCATTACTGTATCCAGGCACCCAAAGAAATCATTGTACTTTCGAGGCACAGTGGCACATGCCTCTAATCCCCAGCAACCAGGAAGCTGAGGCAGGAGGACCACAGGTTCAAAGCCAGCCTCAGCAACTTATTGAGGCCCTACACAACTTAGCAAAACGAGATCCGGTCTCAAACTAAAAAATCAAAAGGGCTGAGGATGTAGCTCAGTGGTAGAGCACCCCTGGGTTCAATCCTTGGTACTAAGAAAAAAAAAGAAGACATCTTACTATCCCTCACACTGGACTCTGGTTTTGTTGTTGTTTTGGTTTTTTTCTCTAGATTGGTTTTCTCTTCCATGAATACTTTCTCATTGGGGATGTTCTGTTTGGAGTAAGGGATAGTGTGGTGAAGGTGATAGTGACAGTTTCAGATTTACTTCTTGATAGTAACTAAGTCATAACAGTAAGCTATATAAAATTTTGGAGAACTACTTTGATTTTGCCTCTATTGGATCACATTCTGAGCTGATCAGGAGAGGAAACTTCCCCAGAGAAAAAGGGAAATATTAGAAAAAAAGGAGCAGGTAAAGAAAGATGGTTACTGAAAATAAAATTTATAGTTCTTTATGATACCCTATTGTGAGTAGCAAGAAGCTTTTTATAAGAAGTAAAATTAAAAATTAACCACTGGACTGGGGATGTGGCTCAAGAGGTAGCATGCTTGCCTGGCATGCCCAGAGTGCTTGTTTCAATCCTCAGCACCACATAAAAATAAAATAAAGATGTTGTATCCACAGAAAACTAAAAAATAAATATTAAGAACTATTCTCTCTCTCTCAAAAAAAATTAACCATTATGGGCTTTTTTTCTTCTTATCTATTTGTGTTTGACATGTTGCTGCTAGTTTAACTAGATGCATGTAGCACCAATCCATTTCCATCACCAATTTGGAAAATTTTTCCAGTTTCATCAAAATTGGAGAAACTTGCTAGGTGTGTTGGCACACACCTGTAATCCCAGCAGCTCTGGAGGCTGAGGCAGGAGGATTGTGAGTTCAAAAACAGCCACAGCAACTTAGTGAGGCACTTAGCAATTCAGTGAGACCCTGTCTCTAAATAAAAATAAAAAAGGGCTGGGAATATGGCTCAGTGGTTAAGCATCCCTTAGTTCAATCCCCAGTACCAGAAAAAAAGAAAAATATTGGAGAAACTTGGTTTTGAAATTAGAATTGTAGGTAGACGCGGTGGTGGTGGTACACATGTTTTATCCCAGAAGTTTGGAAGCCTGAGGCAGAAGGATTGCAAGTTCAAAGCCAACCTCAGCAAGTTCAAGGCCCTAAGCAACTTACGGAGACCTTATCTCAAAATTAAAACATAAATAAATAAAAAGGGCCAGGGATTCGGCTCAGTGGTTAAGCATCCTTGGGTTCAATTCCTGATCCAAAAAAAAAAAAAATTAGAAAGGAAGTTTTCTTCAAAACTGAAGACTACGTAAATAAAAATTAGCCTTAAAAAAACTTTTGGTGTTCCGAACATCACTTCAAAGTATTTTCTTTCAACTTTGGTAATTAAAAACTATAAAGTATATGTGCATGGTTTTTCATTTTGTTTTGTTTTTTTAATGAACATAATGTAAACATTTTCCATTCTAGGGTGTGGGGGACTCCTATTTTGAACTTAGAACCAAATGCATCCTTTAGTCTTTGATAAGTGACTGTACAACTCTACTTTCCAGTTTCATATTCTTGTTGAATAAAGTACTCACAATCCTTAGCCTGACCTTTGGTACCCCCTATATAACTTGGGCCTAACCTAACTTTACAGCTTCCTTACTTACTCTTTCTTTCTTTTCACCCCCTAAAGGTCCATTTTCCCAACACCTTTTATATCCTTTCTCCATTATGTCATCTTGGTAGTCTTGTCAAAAATAGTTTACCGTATGTCTGTGGGTTTATTTCTGAGTTCTCTGTCATTATTTAATATGTGTTTTTATGATAATGCAATGCTATTTTAATTTTTATAGTTCTGTAATTTTGTAATGTAGTTTGAAATCAAGACGTGTGATATAGCCAGCTTTGTTCTTTTTTCTTAGGATTGCCTTGGCTACTTAGAGTCTTTTTCAGTTCCATATAAGCTTTAGGACCTTTTCCTTTTTCTGTGAAAAATTCCATTGGAATTTTGATAGGGATTGTATTGGATTTATTTTTATCTATTTTTTTTTTTTTATGTGGTGCTGAGGATTGAACCGAGGGCCCTGCACATGCTAGGCGAGTGCTCTACTGCTGAGCCACAACCCTAGCCCCATTCCAATTGTTTTTTCTTTTATTTATATATGACAGTGAAACACATTACAATTCTTACTACACATAAAGAGCACAATTTTTCATATCTCTGGTTGTATACACAGTATATTCACACCAATTCGTGTCTTCGTAAATAATACTTTGGGAGAAAAGCAACTGACCCCGACGTGATATGAACACGCAACCTAACCCACTTGAATCAAAGTGTGAAATGTGATATATCAAGAACTATGTAATGTTTTGAACAACCAACAATAAAAAATTTAAAAAATAATAAAATAAAATAAAACCCCAAACCAAGTTCAAAGAGCAAAAAAAAAAGAAAAATAATACTTTGGATAATAATGATCATCACATTCCACCATCATTAATAACCCCATGTCCCCTCCCTTCCCCTCCAACCCCTCTGCCCTATGCATTGGATTTAAATACACTACTTTGGATAGTGTGGGCATTTTGACAGTATTGATGATTGCAGTCCATAAAGTCTTTCCATTTGATATAATGCCTTCAATTTTTTTATCAGTATTTTATAAATTTTGAGTATGTAGATCTTTCACCTCTTTAGTTAAAATTATTCTTAAGCATTTTATTGTTTTTTGATGCTAATGTAAATGGAATTTTTAATTTTTTCAGTAGTTCATTGTTAGTGTACAGAAATGCAACTTTTCCCCACCTCTTTTGGGAATTGAACCCAGGGTCTCGCACTTTCTGATTTTCAATATACAGGATCATGTTATCTGCAAACAGTATTTTGCCTGTTCCTTTCTGATTTAGATAACTTTTATTTAATTTCTTTTTCTTGCCTAATTGCTCTAGCTAAGTATAGTATCTTCTAATACTTTGTTTATTAGTAGTGGTGAGAAAATGCACCCATGTTGTCATTATTCATCTTAGAGAAAAAGATTTTCAGCTTTTGGCTACTGAGAATGATGTTACCTGTCATGTAAAACCTTTATTGTGTTGGAATACATTTCTCCTAACCTAATTTGTTGAGTTTTTATCATACATTGATATTCAGTTTTGTAAATTGCTTTTTCTGCATCTTTTGGGATAATCATAGAATTTTGTGCTTTATTAATGTGGTGTATCACATTTATTGATTCATGTTGTATTGCATCATCTAGCATCCCAGGTATAAATCCCATTTGATCATAGTATTGATGATCCTTTTAGTGTGCAGTTGGATTCTGTGTACTAGTATTTCATTTGGATATTTGCATAAATGATCAGGGATATGGCCTTTAATTTTGTTTTCTTGCAGCATAGTGTCCTTTAGCTAACTTCAGTGTGCGGCTGATGTTAGCCTTGTAAAGTAAGTTTGACAGTGTGTCTTCTTTTCAGGTTTTTGACTGAGTTTGAGTAGAACTGGTATTAATTATCTTTTAAACATTTGGTAGGATTTGCCAGTGAAACCCTTTGATCTGTGATTTTTTTGTTGTGAAATTTTTTATTACTTCTTTAGTCTTGAAGGTTAGAAGGGAGGGGCATGGTATTGGTCTGTTTAAATTTTTTTTTCTTGAGTCTATTTTGGTGAATTGTATACATCAGAAATTTATTCATTTCTTATAGGTTAGCCAGTTTATTGACATATAGTTGTAGTATTCTTTTATGAGCCTTTGTATTTCTGTGATATCAGCTATAATATCTTTTATTTGTAATTTCATTTATTTGGGCCCTCATTTTTTCCTGGTTAGTTTAGCTAAAGGTGTATCAATTTTGCTCATCTTTAAAAAAAAAAAAAACAACTCGGTTTTGGTGATTTTTTTTTTTTATTAATTTTATATTCTTTTCATTTATTTCTGCAAGACTCCTCATTTTTCCTTTTATCTACTAACTTTAGGCTTATTTTGTTCTTTCCTTTTTAGTTCCCTGAGGTATACAGTAAGTTTTTGAGAACTTTTTTTTTTCTTAATGTAGGCATTTGTTGCTATAAATTTTCCTCTTAGAATTGCTTTTGCTGTGGGAGGAATAGAGAAACTCTAGATAGGGTAGAGGGGTTGGAGGGGAAGGGAGTAGGCATGAGGTTAGAAATGATGGTGGAATATGATGGTCATTATTATCCAAAGTATGTGTTTGAAGACATGAATTGGTATGAATATATTTCATATGCAACCAGAAATATGAAAAATGGTGCTCTATGTGTGTAATAAGAATTGTAATGTATTCCGCTGTCATATAAATTTTTAAAAAAAGAATTGCTTTTGCTGCATCCTGAAAGTTTTACTATGTTGTGTTTTCATTTAATTTGTTTCAAGATATTTCTCAGTCTTCCTTTTGATTTCTTTGACTCTTTTGTTTCAAAGGTGTTTTTTAATTTCCATATATTTATGAATCTTCCTCATGTGGTTGCTTTCTAGTTTCATATCATTGTGGTCAGAAAAGATATCCAATATTTAGTCTTCTTAAATTTGTTAAGATGTACTGATTTATTTGTTAAGATTTGTTTTATGACATAATATATGATCTGTCATGCCCACATGCACATGAGAATAAAATATATTCTGCTGTTGTTAGATGGAATATTGTGTGTATGTCTATTAGGTCCTTTTAGTCTAGTATTATTCTAGCCCATTGTTGCCTTTGATTTTCGGTCTGGATGATCTATATTGAGAGTAGAATGTCAACATATCCTACTATTATTGTTTTGCTGCTTATTTCTCTTCATTTCTGTTAATGTTTGCTTTTATATATTTAGATGTTCCAGTGTTGGGCATATACTACTTAAAATTAGTATTTTCTTGATGAATTAACCACTTTTTATTGTATGTGACTGTCTTTGTAATTGGTTTTTTGGGGAAAAGTGTTGGTTTTTGGTTTTTGGTTTTGTTTGAAATCCTGGGATTGAACCTAAGGGTATTTTACCACTGAGCCACACCCCAGCCCCTTTTTATTTTTTCATTTTTATTTTGAGATAGAGTCTCACTAGATGCTAAGGGTCTTGCTAGGTTGCTGAGGCTGACCTCCAACTTTCAGTACTCCTGCTTCAGCCTCCCAAGTCCTGGGATTACAGGCATGAGCCACTGTGCCTGGCTGTGACTTTTTTTTTTTTTTTTCTTTTTAATCTAAAGACTATATCAGGGTTGGGATTGTGGCTTAGCGGTAGAATGCTCGCCTCGTGCATGCGGGGCCCTAGTATGATCCTCAGCACCACATAATAATAAAATAAATAAAATAAAGGTATTGTGTTCAACTACAACTAAAAAATAAATATTTAAAAAGCAAAATAAAAGACTATATCATCTGCTGTAAGTACAACTACCCTATCCCTCTGGTTGTCATGTGCATGGAATATCATTTTCTATCCCTTTGCTTTCTGCCTGTATGAATCCTTATAGCACAAGAAGTGCTTTGAGTCTCTTATAATCAGCATATAGTTGAGTTTTCTTATCATTCACCCACTCTGTCTTTTGACTGGAGAATTTAATTCACATACAGTTAAATTATTGGTAGATAAGATATCACTATTGCTAATTTGATTATTTTCTCTTGGTAGCTCCTTTGTTTCTTTCCCACTTTTTGTCTTCCTTGCAACTTGATGATTTTTTTGTGGTAGTTTCTTTTGATTCCTCTTTATGTTTTGCATATATATATATGTGTATATATATACATATACATATATATGTATACCCATACACACACACACACACAAACACAAACAACAGGTTTTTCCTTTGTGATTACCATAAGATTTACAGAAAATGTATTATAGTTATAACAATCTATTTTTAATTAATAACAATTTCAATTTAATACAAAAATTTTGTACTTCTTTCCCCACTCTTGTACCCTCACATACACATTTTAGATTATTGATATTGTAATTTACACATTTTATACTGTTTATCCATTACCCAAGTATGTTGGTGGTTATAGGTTTTTATTTGGGGTGGGTTTTTTTTTTTTTTTAAGATTTTTTTAGTTGTAGGTGGACGAAATACCTTTTTTGGGGGGGAGGGATACTGAGTATTGAACTTGGGGCCTTCCACCCTGAGACATATCCCCAGCCCTCTTTCGTATTGTATTTAGAGACAGGGTCTCATTGAGTTGCTTAGTGCTTTGCCATTGCTGAGGCTGGCTTTGAACTCACAAAGCTCCTGTCTTTGCCTCCTGAGCTGCTGGGATTACAGGAATGCACCACCACACCTGGCTCCCTTTGACATTTCTTGTAAGGCAACACTAGTAGTAATGAACTCCCTCAGCTTTTGTTTATTTGAGATAGTATTGTTCTCCCCTTTTTTTTCTGAAGGACAGCTTTGCCAGGTATTCTTTGTTGGTGGGATTGTTTTCTTTCAATACTTTGAATATATCTCTCTCTGGACAATCTATTAATAATTGATTTTTTGGGATTCCCTTATATGTGATGAATCACTTTTCTTTGCAGTTTTCCAATGTTTTGTCTTTGGCTTTTGACAATTTACTTATAATGTGTCTCTGAGCAGACCTCTTCAGGTTCAATCTGTTTGGGGACTTTTGGGTTTCATATATCTGGATGTCCTCTTCCCCCTAAATTTGAGAGATAATCATTCAATTTTTTTTCATTTTAATTTGTTATATATGACAACAGAATGCATCACAATTCATATTACACATAGAGCACAAATTTTCATATCTCTGGTTGTACACAAAGTAGAGTCACATCCTTCGTATCTTCATACATGTACTTAGGGTAATGAAGACCATCACATTCCACCGTCTTTCCTACCCCAATCCCCTCTTCCTTTCCCTCCCTCCCCTTTTCCCCTTTGCCCTATCTAGAGTTCATTTAATCCTCCCATTCCCCCCCCCCCCCCCCCC
>NW_026000080.1:3423086-3449301 GCF_001458135.2 Marmota marmota marmota
CCCTCTTCCTTTCCCCCCCTCCCCGCCCCTACAGCATATTATGGATCAGCATCCTTAAATCAGAGAAATCATTTGGCATTTGGAGTTTTTTTTATTATTTCTTTATGTAGATTTGAGGGGATGCTCAATCTCACCCTGTTTTCCTTCTGGAACCCCCATAATGCTCATACTGCTTTGTTTGATGGTGTTCCTTAAGCTTTCTTGAATCTTCATTTTCCCTTTTTTTTTTTTTTTTCCTCCTGTGACTGGATAGCTTTAAAAGATTTGTCTCACTGAGTTCATTGATTCTTTGTTTTGTTTGTTCAAGTCTATTATTGAAGGTCTCTGTTGAGTTTTTTACTTCATTTGTTCTATTCTTTAGCTTTAGAATTTGCTTAAGTTTCTATTTCTTTGTTGAGCTGCTTATTTTATTCCTGCATTATTTTCCTAAATTTGTTTAGTTATCAATCTTCATTTTCTTGTAGTTTTCTGAACCTCTTTGTATTTTAATTTTTTTTTAAAGAGAGAGTGAGAGCGAGAGAATTTTAATATTTATTTTTTAGTTATCGGCGGACACAACATCTTTGTATGTGGTGCTGAGGATTGAACCCGGGTCACACGCATGCCAGGCGAGTGTGCTACCTATTGAGCCACATCCCCAATCCTTTAATATATTTTTTAAATGTTTATTTTTTAGTTGTAGTTGGACACAATATCTTTAATTAATTTATTTATTTTTATGTAGTTCTGAGGATCGAACCCAGGACCTTGCCCGTGCTAGGCAAGCAGTCCACCGCTGAGCCACAACCCCAGCCCCCTCTCTCTGAACTTCTTTAAGAGAATTATTCTTAATTCTTTGTCACACCATATAGAGGTCTTAATTTATTTTAGAGTCAGTTATTAGAGCCTTTATGTTGCTGTCGTATTTCTCTCATTCTTAATCATCCCTGTATTTGCATTATGTCCAAGAATTTGAGGAAACAGATGCCTCTAACAGCCTTCTAGGTTCCTTTTGGCAGAGAAAGGCCTATGCCAGTCATTCCAGTCTGGGATTGTGGATGAACCCTAGCTGGCAGCATCCGTGGGCAAGATGGGGCTTTCTGCCAGGTGTCTGATCAATAGGGGGCCACTGCCCATGCTTTAAGGTCAGGTGGGGCTGCCGTCTGGGCTCCGCAATCTCCTTTCTCAATGTGAGGTCACAGGCTGTGCTCCCTGGACATGGGTGGTGCAACTGACTATATAACATGCTCAGGCAAAGCTCAGGTTTAGCTCCATGAGCAGGTGGAGCCTTAGGCTTTCCTCCACAGTTGGGTGGAGTCACTGGCTAGCTTCTGTTCCTGGGTGAAGTAGCTGGCTATGTTCTATGGTTCACTGGCTGGAGTCCCTGGTTAGGCAGAGTCCATTTACATTTCACCCCTCGGATAGCGCCTTGGAATTCTGGGGAAGCTTGATGTCTACTTTGGGCTCTTTTTTGCCCATTGGAGAATGTAGACTCTCTCTGAGGATATAACCGTTGCCTGTGGGAAGGGCAACATGGTCAAAGTGAAACCACTCTTACCTTTCTAATACTTCTTTTTTTTTTTTTTTTTTTTTTTGGTGCTCCAAAGGAATACTTCATCCTTGTTCTTGGATTCTGGGATTTTTACAATCCTTCTTGTCTGAAAAATTGCTAGTCAGTATTTCTACATGGGGACCTCCTATTCCAGTGTCTTTCTCTTGTCATTTGGTGCTCTGCTACTGTCTGTGGGATATTCTATAAGTCCTGGGGCTGGTGTTCTCTTGATCAGAAGATGTTGTTAAAAGAAGGTTTTAGGTCAACAATCAGAGTAGTGGTCTGTGGACTAACATTTTGAGGAGATGCAGTTGTCCAATTGTGCTACCTGAAATAAACCCCAAGTATACATATGCACAAGTAATGTCAACTACATCATGACCAGACTGGGCAACAGCTAGTGGTTTAAGACTCCACAGATTTCAGAAATGTTAAATTAGAAACTCTAGAATCAAAGTAGCATCATCCCTGTTTTCTATTGGCAAGGAAATGAAGTCCAGCTGGATTGGGGAGTGTGCCCAAGGTCACATGGAAAGTTAAGTAGGTAAACAGGATTCAAACCAACCTATGAAGTTGAGTTTCATAGGTCATTGTAGTTAACCACCAGGTTAAGGCTAGGGCACTTTCCCAGTCTTTATAGGCCACCCTGAGTTCATCATACATGTTTAATGATAATTTGGAGTGAATACCATAGTTACTACTATCTTAAAATAGGAAAAAATATTTTAATACTATCTAACACATATTTTTTTGTATGTTTGTAAAAGGTGGTTTCTTATGAGACAGCTTTTCTTAGGGACTTTTCTCTTCAATGATGTAAAACAAGCTGTTTCTCCTAGGATGTTTAGCTCCTGATTTTCCTCCATGTTACTCACATATTT
Organism: Marmota marmota marmota; assembly: GCF_001458135.2. Taxonomy (NCBI): domain Eukaryota; kingdom Metazoa; phylum Chordata; class Mammalia; order Rodentia; family Sciuridae; genus Marmota; species Marmota marmota. Next base: position 3,425,499 of record NW_026000080.1, read on the forward strand.
TACTAGTTGGGCATGACAACTTTAATCATTCACTGCATTAATTTGAAACCAGCTGTTAATCGTATCAGGTCTTTTTCATTGTCCATTGTGAATTATACACTGCTGAATTGAGTACTAATCAAAGATGTTGCAGCAGACCTTAGATAACATGGCTACCCAAGACCACCTGGTTAAGGGGGCCAATGTGGGAAAGACATAGATGCAAAGATAACTATTGATGATTGTCACATTGACATAAATTTGAGTTCTGCAGAAGGATCATATGCTCAGCTATTGGGTGTTACCTCTTAGGACAGACTTGAGGGATTAGGCTGGGGGAAACTAGTGCGACCACACGAGAAGAAGTATAATTTCATAAATCCCATGTTGGAAATGTTGGGAATGGCTTCAAAAATGGACATGAGATCGTTGAAAACACCAGTTCAGCAAATGAAAGGCCTTCAAAATGTGAGTCTTAATTTCATGGACTGGAAGCCAATGTTCATGCTTTGAACTCTATCTACAACCGAGAAGAAAACTGAGAGCCATGTGATGTTTTTAGAAGGAAAGTTTTCTATCTACCTCAGGTAATGCAAAGACTATTACATAGTAGTTTCACTTTTTTTATTTCAGAAAACTTCATTTCTCCCAGGTTTCTTCTAAGCACTCTAAGTTATTTTTTACTGTTAGAAGAAATTGTCACACACTCCCTCTTAGTATCATGATTTCTTTTGGCTACTTGAACAGTTTAAGTCCATATGGTATAAATCTGTGGTGCAAAGACAGTCCCTACAGCCCAGTAACTTCTTGTTTTTCCTAGAGCCCTGTGCTGCTCTGTGTTCCTAAAGAAAAACAGTAGAGTCCAATCTCTGTGTTTTGAAGTATTGGGGGTTGGTTAACCAGACACTGTGATACTGTGCTTTTAGGGCCTTCGCCAACATAAAAGAGACAGTAAGTTTTTCCATGTTCCTGACAGATTGAGAGGTGTTTTTTTTAAATTCTGTGCTTCAGATCTCTCCCTGGAAAGATTGGTCAGTTGTTCAGCCAACATCCTTGGCCTCTGCAGCTATTGTAGCTTAGAATCCTATAATAGTTTCTGCCACATTTGGACCCTCACAAACAAAACTTCTAAGGATTGGAAATGGAAAACTTGAGATGGTGAAGAAAGCCAAGAGAGAGTGGGCATCCAGTCTTCAGGTAATGGACTCTGTAAAAAGGAAGCTACTGTTTGTGGCTGACCTGTATGTGGGTAGTCAAAGGGAGAGAATAATCCAGATATTCTTGTTTTGCTTTCTTAGTTGTGAAGTTTGGTTTAATTTTTTAAAAGCAGTTTTTTCCCCTAACCAATTTGAGTATACCTTAAGAGAGAGAAAATAAGTATAAACTCCTATAGCTCATCAAAAGTCCGTGGCCCATCAAAAGTATTTTATGATATTCTCTCATCTCTTACAGTTCTATTTAGTATTTCTCCAAAGAAGAGTAATGAATCTCTCTTAGGCTAAGTGATGGTACAATGTCTAAATTGTATTAAATTATATAAATTGTATTAAATGGCATGGTAAAAATCAATATATTGTTTGCTGCCCAACATTCATCCTCCTTTCTGGTAACAATACCTTAATTTTCTTTGGGAAACCACTACCTCCATCCTGTTCTTAGCCATTTAGTTTTAGATGAGATTGAGCTGGTACAGTCTTTAGAACTTCAAAAATAAATGTGAATGAGAACAGGCAGAGCACAGACTCTCCTCTACTATAAAAATGTGAGGCTAAAAAAAAAAGTAAATTAGTGCATTTTAATACTGTGAGGAAAGCTCGCCCTTGTGATGAATCAGAGGAAGCTGAATGGGTCTAGACTAAACCACACCATCTATTCCTGTGAAGAGTATTTGAAGTGTTTAGCAATATTAGCCAGTATGGTTTTGTTGTTGTTGTTTTGTTTTGTTTTGGGCTAATTCTAGCAGGATTTTGATAACCAGGAAATAAAATGTGACACCATAGTCTCTGGATTATAGAAGTGACTGAATCAAAATAGTGAGAAAGAACCTTACTAATATTCCAGACCAGAATATTAATAAGGAATAGATTACATCACACAAAAAAGCATAATTGTAACTATACCTTTAAAAAAAACTTTCTGGAAGTTGAACACAGCATTTCTGTTTACATTCCTTTTTTAGAACTTGGCCATGTGGGAATGGAAAGAAGTCTATTCTGCAGGGCAATATACCTAACTAAAAATTGTGTATCTTCTTTCCAAGAAGGAAGGTTAAATGGATATTGTGGGAGAAGTTACAGTTTTACCACAATGGTCAATTGGCAGTTATTTTCATGTAGTAGTGTAATAGCTGGTTATTCTATGGTCTCATGTATATTGATTGGGACCTTTACCCCATTGCCTCCAAGGCTTCAGCTTAAGAGATATGACCAAAAGTTCAGCTGTAGGAATGTATGGGTTATAGGTTGAAACCTTTATAAATCTTAAACTGATACACTTCGAAATTGATGCCTTTAAAGAATAAGAAGGATTAAAATAAAATTCTGCTACCAAAAAACACTTCCTGCCTTGACCTGCAATCCAAGTCAACTGCATTGGTGATCTAGATCATTGAAAAGTCAGATTCTTCCTAAAACTAAATTAAATTAGCTTGAGTAAAAGAAGAAAAGGAAGTACAATAAGGCAAGATGGTGACCTAGGATAAGTAAAACTCCCCCAGTCCTCTTGTTTAATCCTCATATTATACCCTTCCATCCTTTAAAAGGGGACATCAATGTCCCTTGAAAAGATGCAGCTCATATGTAACAATCCAGCAAAGGGAAAAGAGTTATTCCTCCCCTAAGTCATTTTGTATTAGTCCCGAATTGGCCAATCTGGAAGCCAAAGCCATTAATTTAAAGCCATCCAAACCTATATTTAAAAAAAAAAAAAAAACCACTATGAATCATCTAGATCTTTAACTTTTATTATCCATGAAACTGACCAGTGTATCAGTCAGAGGTCACCAGAAAAAAACAGAACCAATGGGATGCATGCATACGGAGAGAGATTTACTGTACATGGAATTGGTTCACAATTATGGAGCAAGTCCTAAGATTTGTAGGTTCTGGATAAGCTGAAGACCTAAGGTTTCCCTTTGAGTCCAAAGGGCTCTCCCATTTCAGACACTGTTAGAAAGGATCTTATACTGAGGGGTTGTTAAACCTTTTTGTTTTTTGCAAGCTTCAGCTAATTGGATAGGGCCACCCACATTAGGGAGGGCAGTCTTCTTTACTTAAGTATTCCAATTAAATGTTGGTGTCATCCAAAAATATTCCCCCATTTAAAGTGATATGGAAGATGTGAGGAAATTCAAATGGGCACCTCCTTTTAAAGGTCATCATTTTCAGAATCCTTCCTTCCTCTTAAGATATGTGATTAAAAACTGCCGAACTGCACAATCTCAGAACCAAAATGATCATAGAGATCAACTAGTCCAGTGCCTCCCAGTATGCCTTGTGGTGGTAAGCAAGGTGATTTTTAGGTATTCCTGAACTTTTTTTATTTTAATAAATATAATTACTATAATGAGTCATAGAAAAATATGATTAGAATTTTCACATCAAACCTGTGATTTGACAGGTTTTATGTAATGCTTTTATTGAAGGGGAAATTGAAGCTATGAGAATTCAGAGAGCAGCTTTGATGCAGAAGCAATCAGAAAGTAGCTGGAGGTGCTTCCTTACCCAGTAGGCTAAACAGAGCTGTTTGGAAGACACAAAAGTGTCCCTTACATTAGGAGACCACTTACTGTTCCACCTCCAAAGAGATCAAAGTCCTAGAGGCGCCATCTAAAGGAATGTTAAGGGACTTAGGAAGAAAGACTGCTTAGAAATAAAGCAACAGATGAGTTGGTTTTTTTCTGCAAATGCATTTTTATTGTAAACCAACCACTGTGATGTGCCATCTCAGCTGAACACATTTTTTTTAATGTGAAGAAGTTGCTTTGTGCATGTGTCTGGGCAGGCACAAGTTTCCAAGGACTATGCTTCCAAACACTGACTGGGCTTGCCAGAGTTGGCCTCACCTGATCTGAGGATTATTGTTAGGCAGGACAATTTTTAAAATTAAATTCCAGATTTTTAACAGGCAGGAAAACACCTGACTTCTTACCCCATGAAATAGGTAGCTTTAGTTGGCTTCCCCCTTTTTCTTTCTTTTTTTTTTTTTTTTGATTTGTTTAAAGGTTTTAAGACTTTTTAGATCCAGTTCCCCCACCCTGCTCCCTTCATCAATGAAAGACTAATCAATACCTAGATATTTATCTGTGACCCACACTATCTTGACTTCTAAAGACTCTCAAATATATACCTTCTGATGATACCATGATTTACACCAATTCTCCCATTTGCTGTCATTATTTTGGCATTTAGTGTCATTTTATGGAGAAAGTACTGACAGGCACTTTTACTTAGAGGTTTTTTGACTGTTTAGTCATTCATCTCTAGAAATTCAAAGGGTTGTGTGTGTGTTCTCCTTGGCCACATCGGTAATGGTTGTTGGGTTTGGTTTTTGTTTTTTTGTTTTTCCATTTGCACAAGGTCACTTTCAGAGTTCTTCCTCCCTTAGGAGAGATTGCACATTCGTCACTCAGTATGCCTTCCATTTCTTCCAGTTGGGATCACACAGCCCTTCCTGAGGTATTACCATTTTTCCATTTCTTCTTTGCTCCCTCCTTTTCTTTTAATAACTCTGGGAGACAGGGAGGCACCTTGTAAAGTTAATTTCCTCTGAAGCTTTCAAAGCAAAGGCATCTCTTAGCCCAGACATCACCACCCCTCTCCACCCCTCAAGACGACACACACCCCTCCTTGCAGCCTTAGTCACTCTGGGCTGTGCCCGCCACCTAGGACTCACCAGCTCAGCTGTGTCTCATGAGCACAGTGAATTGCTCTGTCCAGTTGTTCTTTAGTCTGAGGGTGGAGACCTTAGATGGGAAGAATCTCCTCATTTATCTGCTTGGTCCCTTCCTCCCCCTTTTCACTTCCCAACTTGCTCCCCTTACCCCTTCACTGCTTCTGGTGCTTTCAGGACTGGCTGCCTGCCTGTACCAAGGATGGCATTTCCTCTTCAAAGGCCTGTGGCTGCAGCCACCCAGCTCCTCCTAAGCACACAGAACTTTGGAATTGCTGTGGCTTTGCTGCCTGCCTACTTGGAAAGCAAGTGTAGTTTTTTAAACACCCTTTTGGTTTCTTGGGGCAAAGCTTTTCTCAATCCTATTTTATTTATGCGAACATGATCTGTGGCTTTTGAATGTTTGCTTTTGAATGTTTGTGTTAATGGACTAAGCTGAAAGCGTTTCCTCTTACAGGAGAGAGGGCCCAGCACAGCTGGGGGCCAGGCTGCTCAGCTCAGGCAAAAGCTGATCCAAGAGGAACAAGTTGCCAGCCAAGGAAGTCTGGAGGCTCAGAGAGGAACTCATTAAGGCTTTCATGGGCAGCAGCAGTCAGAGCTAGGATCACAGACTGGGCCATGAAGCTCAGTAGTTCTTTTGATTAATAGGAAGACTAAACAGGAGATAACTAGATTTTTGCAAATATACTTTTTATACTGTGCATATATTTACCAAAACTGTGTAGTTTTTAGCAGCTTGTCTGATCTTTTCCCTATATTCCTGATCTTCTAAAGCACTCCTGCTATATTAAGTCCTCCAAGGCTTGGTTGATCCCTGACACATTTGTAAGTAACCTGTCATCCAAAAGTGGCTGAGTTCTGGATAGCCTATTGTGCTTTTGGTGTATTTACTTCCTCATCTGCTATCTTCCTGATACTTAAGGGTACTTCAGATGGAAACAAAGACTCAGAACATCCACTAGATGCACTGTCTTTTTCCATGTCCAGTGACTGGATAACCTAGATATAGGTAAGGAAAGGAGGCAGCAGAGGGGCAAGTGGAAGCAGAGAAGACTGTGACAGGAATAGGGTTCTCAGATCTGTCATGAGGATCCCTAAACAGAGTTGAAGGGATTCAGTCAGAGATGGGCTGTCTTTAAGAATGAATCCTACTATTCCCACCCCAGCACCCTTAGCCTTGAAGTCTTTGATCCAGTGGTCCTGGAAAACTAAGTTCTTGAACCAAAAGTGGGGGATGAACCTGGACAGTTTGTTTGAGGATGTGGGCATGTTGAAGATCAGATCATCTCTGTAAACAAGGTAGGACTAGGCAGAGCTAGTTAGGAGTCTCTGTAAGCTGGATCAAATGAAGAGTCCATCAATAATGTTGCCTCAATTGTTAATCCTAATGGAAGGGTGGTTGTTGAGGTCCATAGAAAATTGTTGGAGAGGAGAATTGATATAGGGCTATATGGAATAGAGAAGTTTATAAGTTTAGGTTGGTTGGTTAGTTTGTGGGGTTTTGTTTTGTTGCTTTTAGTTTTTTGGATGCTAGGGATCAAACCCAGGGCCTTGTGTATGCTAATGTGCACTTGACTACGGAGTTATAGCCCCAGCCCCAAAGTTATAATTTTTGAGGCAAAGTATTCCAAAGTTCCTTCATTTAAACTATGTGAATTTAATGATGGCTACTATCTCTGTTTGATCTATACTCCCTCCTTGGGCAATGTCTTCTAACTCCTTGACTTTATGACTACTGGCAACTCCATATTCTAGGTCTTTCTCCTGAGCTTCAGATTAAGACATCCTGCTACTTATTCAGCGTGAAAGTCACATGTGTGCACAGTGTAACCAGAAGATACTTCATCGTTTTTCTACTTGCCCTTTAACCAGTACTCCTGGGTTACCCATGGTAATCACCATTCATCTGGTTGCCCATGCCAAAAATATCAGCCTCATCCTCTTTCCCAAACTATTGTGGCTTTCCTGGTCATTCTTCTGTGTGTGTGTGTGTGTGTGTGTGTGTGTGTGTGTGTATTTTAGTTGTGTATGGACACGATACTTTTATTTTATATATTTAATTTTAATGTGGTACCAAGAATCAAACCCAGTGCCTCACAAGTGCTAGGCAAGTCCTCTACCACTGAGCTACAACCCCAGCCCTGTCCACATCTCTTTATCTTTTAGTCAATAAACTAGTCCAGGCTACCATCTTTTCTCATCTAGTATTGGGACTCAGAAAACAATACCCCAAAGACTGGCACTTTCTCATGTTGAAAGGCCCTGAAATCTATTTCAGAATCAAGGTCCCTCATCTTCCTTTCTTTTCCCCCCTCCAAAAATAAGAGGAAGAGGCTTTCTGTAAAGTTCCCTTTATCTAGTGGATCAGGATCCACCAAAAGAGAAACACATTCCCTTCAGTCTTTTTACTGAAATTTCATTAACCAGAGAACACTAGACTCATACCACAGCAAGAAAGACTAAATGTCAACACACCTTGACAGACCTGTGTCACATATCGTTGTGTTCTATTTTGATACCATTTAGTACTCTAAAGAGAATCATTTACAAACCATTTATTCTATAGTCCAAAAAAGCCTTTATGCCAGACCATTGTATGTTCTCCAAGCCCATTGAGTTCTCTTGAAAGTCATTTTTTGTTCCCCTGAAACTTCTCTACATCCTCATCCTTATCCTCTCTCCCTATAATAAAGATACAGGGGCTGAGGCTGTAACTCAGTGGTAAAGTGCTTTCCTCGCATGTGTGAGGCTCTGGGTTCAATCAGCACCACATAAAAACAAATAAAGATACTGTGTGTTCATCTACAACTAAAAAATATTTCTTAAAAAAGATACATACATTTCTGAATAATGTTGAACTAGTGGGTAATCACATTCCTGTGACTTTCCCCTGTGCTGTGATTTTTCTCCATTCGCACATTAACAAATTTGTCTGCCTTTTCTCCTATTTAATATATTTATTGTCAGTCTATTTCAGTGAACCTTCAGAGAGCAGATCGAAATTTCCATTCACCCCTACACTGGATATTCCATTGGTCCTGTAAGCTGGTCTCTTGACCTCTGTTCTTATCCCCTTGAAACCCATTCTTTATATACCAGTTTAAATAATGTGTATAAAATTTAATCTGATTATGTTTCTTGTCTGCCCAGAACCTTTGAGTAGCTTTCTGTTCTTTTCAGATAAGATCTAAAATCCAAACTATACCCTACTTATTCCTTCCAGCCTAATCTCACCAGGGCAGAGACCTTGTCTTTCAACTTCACTGGTGTTCCCTCAGCACCTAGAACAATGTCTAGTACAGGGTTGCTCTCCATAGTTGATTGTGTGGATGGATGGACTCATGGAGGAATGAATGAATACACAGGACTTCTGTGCATTCAAGGATAATAGAATGGGGAATGAGTGAAAGTCATTATGAAAACTTCTCAGGGTAGTTGTTGTTCATACATAGATATTTTGATCCTAGGGCTGGCATAGTGCAACATACTTAAGCAAGCATTGCAGAAAACATTAAAAAATGGGATGGTTTCCATTATTGGAATTACAGGCTCCCACCCCTCACACATCAGATAGAGCTCTAATCTCTAGGGTATATAAAGAGCTCAACAAAATAATCACCCCCCCCCAAAAAAAGAAACAAATAATCCAATCAATAAATGGGCCAAGGACCTGAACAGACACTTCTCAGAAGAAGATATACAATCAATCAATAAATATACAAAAAAAAATGCTCATCATCTCTAGCAATCAGAGAAATACAAATCAAAACTATTCTAAGATACCATCTCACTCCAGTAAGAATAGCAGCCATGATGAAGACAACAGCAAGTGTTGGCGAGGATGCAGGGAAAAAGGTACACTCATACACTGCTGGTGGGACTGCAAATTAGTGCAGCCAATTTGGAAAGCAGTATGGAGATTCCTTGGAAAGCTGGAAATGGAACCACCATTTGACCCAGCTATTCCTCTTCTCGGACTATATCCAAAGGACCTAAAAACAGCATTCTACAGGGACACAGCCACATCAATGTTTATAGCAGCACAATTCACAATAGCTAAACTGTGGAGCCAACCTAGATGTCCTTAAGTGGATGAATGGATAAGAAAAAAAAAAATGTGGCATTTATACACAATGGAATATTACTCAGCACTAAAAAAAGACAAGATTATGCTAAGTGAAGTTAGCCAATCCCAAAAAACCAAATGCCGAATGTTTTCTCTGATATAAGGGGGTGACTCGAAGTGGGGTAGGGAGGGAGAGCATGGGAGGAAGATTACCTCTAGATAGGGAATAGGGGTGGGAGGGAAAGGGAGGAAGAAGGGCAATAGCAAGGATGGTGGAAGGAGACGGTCATCATTATAAAAAATACATGTATGAAGATGCGAATTTGGTGTCAACATACCTTATATACAAACAGATGATAAATTGTGATATAAAGGTGTATTAAGAATTGTAATGCAAAAAAAAAATAAGAGAGCTCATGTATAATGGCATAATTTGGCATGAACATACTTTATATACAAAGTTATGAAAAATTGTGCTGTGAATGGATAATTATGAATGTAATGCATTCCACTATTGTCATGTATGTAAGAAATTTTAAAAAAAAGAATTACAGGCTCCCATGCAGCATGCTACCTGTCATCAGATTGTCACTGGTGACTGTGGGAACTTCTAGGTTTACAAGGTGAAAAGAAAAAAGGTAATTGGAAAGTTTAGTGTAGGAGGTAATTTTGTTTGTTTTGGTTTTGGTTGACCAGCTTCCATTTCACTTCCTAATAATACCCAATTTCCTTTTGAAGGAGGATATCTTTCCTCTTGGAGTCAGTCTTTTGGAACTATAATTAAGAGCCAAACTTACCTTGAAGCCCACCTTATTCTAATGAGGTATTTTCTTCCTAGAATTAGACTCTTGAGCACAGAGACCAAGAAAATTAAAAAGTGTTGAATAGAAGTGGCCTAGCAGGCATACAGTACCTGCTACGAGACCACCATAGTGATTCCTGGTGCCTTAGTCATCCATTAATTACCCCAATAGTGGGCTCTAATCATCTTCTAATAAATTGCTCTTTCCATAATTTAGTTAGAGTTACTTCTTTTACTATTAACTATTAGTATGATAAAGTTTGTGTAAGAAATTATCAGGCTGGGCGAGGTCACTTGGAAGCTGAGACAGGATTGCAAGTTCAAAGCCAGCCTCAGCAATGTAGAGAGCCCCTGTCTCTAAGTAAAATATAAAAAAAGGGCTGAGGATGTGGCTCAGTGGTTAAGCACCCCTGGATTCAATGCTGGTATCAAAAAAAAAAAAAAAAAAAAACAGAAAAGAAACTATCAGAATAACAGTTCTGATATCTTTCAGTACTTTGAACCAAAGCTATTATTTGAACCCCAGAATAAATATCAGATATAATTTGGTTCAATTTATGACTGACTTTCCTAACATGGAAGTGTGTAACATTCAAACATGAATCTTCATAGGATCAAAATATCACTTGTTTGGATTGGTTATTAGAATCTAAAAGAAATAATTCAAAACTATATTTTTAGTTCTGTCTTCAGTGGATCTAAAGTAAAAAGTAAGACTGAAAATGAGGATCAGTCTTACTACCACCCAAGTAAATATAAATTGAGTACTGTCAGTTCTGCCAAAGTTAAAAAACTGACAATATCCATTACTGGTGAGAATATGAACAAAAAGACACTCAGGGCTGGGGTTGTAGCTCAGTTGGTAGAACATTTGCCTTGCATGTGTGAGGTGCTAGGTTTGATCCTCAGCACCACATAAAAACAAATAAATAAAGGTATTGTGTCTGTCTACAACCCCCAAAAAAGAAAATTTAAACACTCTTTCATAATATGTAGGACAGTAATTGGTCAATTTGGAAGTTCCTATCAAAATTCAATGTTTCTTGGTTCTTTATCTTTCCCAACCTGCCCTACCACTACCTCTCTTTCTGTGCTATAGATCAAAGGTGAAGGCACCATCTATGCCCAGGATGTGACTGAGTTTCTGTGAGCAATAACCCACCAAGGCAAGGAGCTCCTTCTTAAAGCTTCTCCTGGCTCTCATGGAAATCATTCCCCACAGGAGCTGGAATTGCACATTTGATTGTTTTTATTGGCTCTCCCATCTGCATTGAATACCTCCTCCTTTTGTTCATGAACATTTAATTTACCATCCTATCAAGGCTAAAGCAAGATTCCATTCTTTCTGACATGGGTGTCAACAGACAGTAATTAAAACTACTTTGGTTCATTAAAATATCAACACCCACCAGGTGCCTTGCTTGGTCAGAATGTTTGTTTGTACTCTACCTTAATCCAAAATACATGGTATGTCAAATATGATACTTTTTCCAATGGGAATGAAAGAAAAATAAGGGTATATAAATGAAGATTAAGCCAACAATGATGTTAAACACAAGCTGCATGCTACCCAAAGTTTTATGTACTTAATAAATTAAGAGTAGGCCACAGTTTCGTTCTGAGTTTCCTAGTGGCCAGTGCAAAGTGGACATAGGATTAAAGTTTCTCAGTGGATATACAGCTTAATAGAAAGATAGATGAAAACTATCCTACTATATAGTGTAATAGACTTGAGAGCTGAATCTTTTTCTTTGTTTCTCTTGAGTGCTGGGGATCCTGTTTGATCACCCAGGGTCTTGCACATGCTAGGCACCCAGAGAGTTGATTTTGACTAATATCAGATGTCAAATAACTTATCAGTGCTTTTTAAGTCTGTTGTTTCTTTCTTTGAAGGAAAGAGACTATCTTGAGTTTCTTGGTCCCCTGTGAATTATTGTCCCTTCTCTCAAAAGCATAAGCAAGCCTGAAAAGATCCGCTAGTTTGTTCAAATTATTCTCAATTCTTTTGGAACTTCCTAAAGCTCCTGTCATGTGGTTCCAAGTTTAACCATAGTCATTTTGGACATGATTTTGTTTCCACAGTGATGTATGTCAGCAACCACAGAGTGAGCTTCTTGTATTTTTATATCAATTTAACACCCTTTGTTTATTTGTTCCTCAGGTTTCACTTTCGCTTATGTAATGGGCTATGGCATTTTTCAGTCATTACCTCATGCTGGGATCTCCTTTTTCTTTATACCTCCTGATGTGTCATATTCTTGCTCTACTCCCTTGGATCTCTTGGATAGAATGCTCTCAGCTGGTGGGTGGGAGTGGGTGGGAGCCAGCTTTCATGATGACTTCTCCACCCTTCCACACACAAGAGTTTGTCACCAGGTCACTTTCTATACTAAGTCTTTTGGCATCCCTCAGGAAGCACATTGTCTTAAAACTACAGGAGCCTCCAAAAATATCAAGGTTAGATAGACCTGGAAGAACCCATGTTGCACTTCTGGATTGGTCAGGGGGCCAAACTAGAGCCTCCTGAACTCAGGAACTACTGACCTTTTTCACACAGAGTCTATAGCTAGAAATAGTTCCCTATGCACATATCTGTCCAAGCCTACACTATATGTAGATCTTGAAGGAAACTCAAGCCCCAAAATATGAGCAGTCCTTGACTTTGAAACTCATTTTCTTTAGGTCCTCCACATTTTTATATATAACTGTCTACTGAAAGATATCTCAAGTTTAACATGCCCAAAACAGAACACTTGCAACATGTCCCACCCAAGTGTTACTCTTTTGACTCCTCTCTTTACCCAGTTGCTGAATCCAAAAAAAAAAAAAAAAAAAAAACCTACGAATAAACCTTGATCCTTCCCTTTCCTTCACCTTTTATATCTACTTCAAATACCTTGTTTCTACTTTCAAAATATAAAGTCATTTACTTACCTCTACACTTAAGACTGTCATCCTGGATCAGACTGCTGTTATGTCTTGCCTGGACAGTTGAAATCACCAGTCTCCCTGATTCCATTCTTGCTCCCACTACGATCTTACTAACAAGTAGCCAAGGTGACAGAGCACATCTGTTGCTTCCTAAAACCCTCCATTGACCTTCTAATGCTTTCAAAAAAAAAAGCCTCTTGCCCACCTCTCAGACCTCATCTCATATCACTCTCCATGTCACTCATTGAGCTCCAGACCCACTGGCCCCTTTTGCTCTTCCTGAAAAATGCTAAGTAATTTCTGACCTAGGGCCTTTGTACTTTGTAGATCTTCACTTGGAATTTTTCACTTCTTAATTGAAAGCCTATTGCCAATCTGTATAATTAGCCATTATATTTTCTTCTTTGTAAGAACTTCTTATAATATAAAAGTAAGTCAAGTATTAATTTGTTCACTTGTTTATTATTTGTCATTTTCATTTAATACTGAAGCTCCGTGAAGACAAGAAATTTGTCTTGTTCATCACTGGATCTCTGTGCATATTTCTTAAAATTAAATAAATGTAAGAAATAAAAGACAAGCAAATGACAGCACCTGGGTCAGTCCAACTCAAAAAACATTTGAGGGGATCTACTATATACCAGGCACTTCCAGATGCTCTAGATTTGAAGATTAAACAAGATCAGCTTCTTGCCTTTAATTCTGAAAATAGTTCGACTTTTTTCTATAAACATTGCCTTTTCTACATTCTGGGTTTTTATTTTCTTTCTTTTTCTTTTTTTCTTTTTTTTTAATTTTCTGACCTCTGCAATATCTCATTTCTCATTTCATTGCCCCCACAGCCCTTGTTTCTTTCTGTATTCTAAAAAAAATTTATTCAAATTTTATCTTCCAGTTTTCTAATTCTCTATTGATTTATCTCTACTTTTCCTCATTCACTGTTTTTAAGTTTAATAAGTATATATATCCTTAATATGTAATTATTGTTTTATATTTTATGTGAGTACTATTTGGCTCCTCAATTTTGCTTGGTCTTTTGGGATTTAATTTATTATTTTTTAACTATTATGTATAAGGTCTAATTCTTTTCATTGTGGTTTCTGCTGGTTCTTCATGGTAGCTTGTTTCCTAGTATAGTTTGTAACTTAAGATTGTAATCTCACATTTTGTGGTACTTTGTTAGACTCCTGAGTCCTGAGTGACTGTCTTTCCAGAGATCTGCTTCTTCCAAGTTCCCTAAACCTATGTGAAGGGAGTTCTGTGATTTTAACATCTTATGAGACCAGAATAAAACATAAAAGTTTTCTTATTTTCCTTCATTGCAGGTAGGGATATATACTGAGTACTTTTATCTAGTGCTTACTCTGGACCAGCCACTGTAGTACTTCATAGCCACTGTGTTAAGTACATCACATGTACTTTGAATAAAGCATACAATTGGTATTCCTCTTATCATCCTGATTTTATAATTAAGTCATAGAAAATTTGAACAGTTTTCCCAGGGTCATCTAAAAAAGTAATTAGCAATATCTGGATACAAAGTCAAGCAGTTCAAGCCCTGATCTAAGGTTTTTTAGCTCTTCTCTTTTTTGGTACGAGGAATTTAACTCAGGGATGCTTTACCATTGAGCTATATCCCCATCCCTTTTTATATTTTTTATTTTGAGAGAGTCTCAATGAGTTAATTAGGGCCTCACTAAGTTGCTGAGGTTGGCCTCAAACTTGTTGTCCTCCTGCCTCAACCTCCCAAGTTACTGGGATTACAGGTGTGTAACACTGCACCTGGCTTTTTAATTATTCTCTTATAATATACTTGAACAGGCAGGATGGGGGAAGACATTCTGCCCATACACTGAAAAAACCGAAGACTTCCTCCTAGATTGTTACAAAAATTATTGTTGTGAGATACTGTGAGGAAAAGCAGACAGTAGTGTCTACCATATGGTAGGCGCTCAATAAATGCCAACTTTCTTTTCTCTTTAATCTTACACCACCAACTTACCCATAAATTCCACAGGGATGAATACATGCTACATGAAGACAGAGCTCAACCCACACAGAATCTAGTTTGTATTAGTGATTGATCTCTTGACTGAATTATTTATTGGACTAATATTTAGATGATGGCTATGGTACTTAAGTTTGTATTAAATATAGCTCTCAAAGCACTTTTTTTCCTATCAACTCAATCTGTCAATATGTTAGTCCTTAGAAGGAGATAATGCAAATGTTTGACTTAAGTGATAAATATGAATTCTACTGAGGTAGATCAGTAAAATTGATCAGTGCTGAGAAAAGGGTCAGTATGAACTATTACAACTGGGTGAGGAAGAATCAGAAGACTCCAACTGTGGGGCCCTGGGAAGACTTAGAAAGGATGTGGTAGAAGGAGTTTCTGACAGTATCTTTAGTTCCAACCCTATCATCAGCCATCTGAGAGAACTTGGCCATGTATTCATTTCTCTGAGTGTTAACTGCCTCATTATTCAGCCATCACAGTGCTTGGACATGGGTTTCTTCTCACATGATGTCCATCACACTTTATCCTCAGTGTTCCCTATTAGACTGAGACTCCCCGAGAACAGATGTTCCCTTTTCACTTATTATAACTTCAACGTGTACATGTTTGATACATGGAGGTGTTCAATATCTTTTGAATAAATGATGAATGAATGATTTGGGTAATTTTTTTTTTTTAAAAAAAAAAGGAGAAACAAAGTCAATACCTTAAATCCCAGACTTAAGTTACCATAAGAGGAAGCAAGCAGGAAACAATGAAAAGGCCTAGCAAGAGAGATGGTCCTACCCTTTCAAAACACATTCATTGAGCAGCATTTTAAGAGTCAAGCAGGTGGGGGGAAGGTTTCTCTAGTGACTTAAATTGGAGCTTGTCCTTTCCATTTATTCAGTCCATATTGTTATGCTGCACACAAAAGCATAGTTTCCCAGTGTTCTATGGCTTCTCAGTCCATGGAAGTTTTGCTGAAGCACAAAGTAAACTTTAGCCTTGGAAATGCCCAAAATGCCACAATTTCTAGATGATTGCGAGATCTTGGTCAGTGAGATGAGAAAGAACCAGAGAAGGCTCCAACTGTAGAGCTCTGAGAAAGCAGGTGTTTGGGTGAAATTTTACATCAGTGAGGAATTTCAGGTAGTTTGTGAATGTGGATTTGAGGCTTCATGTATTTCTTGGCTCACCCCTGGGGGAAGCTTGCTTTTCCTCCTCTCCATAACTTCCTTTTCCTTCTACATTGCTCAGGGTCTGCTTCAGCAAAACTTCATGGACCAAAAAGGCAAAGACCATTAGAAAATTGACTTTTGTCTGGAGCATACCAATATGGGGTTAGATTTGGTTCAAGGAACAATTAGAGCATTGAATATACCCAAAACTTAACAGAAACAAAAACGTGCTTACCTACAATGAGATGTTATGGTTCTTTCCATTTTGTTAGATAAATTAGGAACTTTTAGATCCTATTTTCTTTTTTATATGTTTATTTTTATTTATTTGTATGTGGTGCTGAGGATTTAACCCAGGGCCGCACATGTACTAGGCGAGCGTGCTACCGCTGAGCCACAACCCCAGCCCTAGATCCTATTTTCAAGTAGAGTCTTAGGGACCAACAGGAAGGGGATCTAAATGCACATCCCAAAGGAGAATGCACTACCAGCTGTAGCTCATCTCACTTCTGAAGTGTCTCCTCACCCAAGAATGAAAATGACCTAATTGTGTACAGACAACGACAGTTGTACAGGGAAAATAATACAGTAATGCAAATATTCAGACCAAGTTGGAAAAGCAAAGCAAGAGGGAGCCAGAAAACATTAGATCATTCAAATTGCAACCTGGCCAAGACACCATCTGGGCAGGCATTCTCTATCCAACTTTTGTTCACATACCATCCCTAATGCTTCTTTGCATTTATAGAATAATGGGTTGGTATTTGCACAAAACCCTTTGTGTGACTGCATCCTAAGGAACAAGGTTTCTCACAGTGTCCCTTCAGAAGGGCAGGGACTTCCCCAGTGGAATGCTTTAATAGACTTCCAGGTCAAATAGGGCGCTTCTCTCTGAAGGGATGGGTGGAGGAGTGATGTACCTTTGGCCAGCTTATGTATTTTAATTGTGTGACCAGGGCAGGCTGTGCTCATGTTCCTTCCTCACTGGGTCATTTCCACTTTGGTTCTGAAAACAAAAAACAATTGATTAAACAAAGAACCTTCCTGACTGAACCTTGGATTCCCCCTTTGAGTTTGAACAAGGAAGGGGGAAGGGTGTTTCCATTCTTCTCACATTCCTTATCCTAAAGCTGGATAGAGTCTGCCTGAGAGTCTGAAGAACATGTGGTCTCTCCTGATACTATCTTAATTGTGTTTATCCATTGGGCAGCCCCTACCCCTTTCTCTGGGGAAATCATTCCTGTATAGGCTTTGGGGTTAGAAACTCTGGGTAGAATCCTAGCTCTGCCACTGTAAAATCTTGGACAGGATAGGTGACCTCTTAAAGCTTTTGGTCTCTGTTGTGTTAAGTGAGAACAATAACTTTATCGACCTTCTGAGTTTGTGAGGGGACTGGGAGCTTCTCAGTGTACCCAGCCCCTAATGAGGACCCCAGAAATGGTAAGTTTTCTTGTTATCACTATTGGCTGTCCTTTAGCCTCCCACCCCTTTCCCCAGAGGCCACTGGATAGCTCAGCAGAAATTCAGTGAGGAAGCAGCCAAAGACCATTTCTGGTGATAAGTTTCACTGGGTTAAGGACTGTGGAAAGTGGAAAACACATTTACTCTGAAATTCCTCCTCCCCTTCATCTAGTGAGAGCTGACCCGTAGGCTATAGTATCAAGAGCAAATCACCGAAGGATCCCAAAACTTAGTGTAGCTTAAGAGTTTCTTCATTTCATTTTGTCTCCATTTGTCAAAGCATATGAAGCCTAAAAAAAAGCTGAGGCTGGGAGAGGAGGGAGAATCAGGGTCTACAGACAGACACCACTGCCTTTCCTGCATTATTCGGGGCAGTGGATGCCTCCCTAAGTCCTGCCTACTCCCTGAAGCTGCACGCAGAGACTACTTGGGAAGGAAACCTAACAGAGGTTCAGATAAGTGATCCTGGGTGCAGATGAATTCCACAGTGCCCTGGGAGAGGGGAATGCTCTAGAGTAGAATAAAGCAAAGCCCCAAAAAATCCTAGATTCAAATTCACTCTTCTTAGCCTGTAGTCTTGGGCAAGTTGCTAAATTTCCTGAAGCGACAGGTTTTCATTTGTAAAAGGTGACTGACAGCATTACAACTTTGGAGAGAATAAAATGGGACATACAGAAGGAGCGCTCATTGATGGCAAGGATGAACATTCCCACATCCTCGGGCAGGAGTTACTGGGCCAGGAGGGGCAATCCCAACCCCGCGCAGCTACCTGCAGTCCTACTGACCTGTCAAGCCAGGCCTCCTGTGGGGACCTGACCTCCTGTGGGGACCTAACCTGTCTTCATCCCAGAACACTTTCAGGTTCCACAAGGCCAACGGCATGGCCCCAGGGTGTTGGCGTGGTCAAGTGCCAGGGCTTAAAGCTCCCAGGCCTGGCATTCCACGCTAGCTAGCACTTGGGGCAGCAGCCATTGTCTCTCAGGAGGCCCACGCGGAGCTGCAGCTTGTGGGTCACTGCATAGGGGCCCAGCTTAATCACAAGCATTGCAACTCAGTTTGCGACTTCTAAAACTATTGCATTTTAAAGAGAGAAAAAAAGACTTAAAGGAAAAGAACTCAAGTTTGTCTACGTGTTGCCATGGGATTCCATTCAAATGTATACAGATGTAGTTTCTTTTTATTTAAAACAAACACCATCATTCCTAAATTGCATTCTGTCATCATGTGTAGCAAATTAGAATAAATAAATAATTTAATTAAAAAAGTAAAACAAACAACAACAAGAAAAACCAACAAACCTTTCAAGCTGTGGACTGCAGTGGACAAAGATTACACCATATTTGTGTTGCAGTGTTGCTATGGTAGTGCATATGGTTTTATTTGGTGGAAATCTGCTGAGAAATTGGAGAAAGTCATGTATGCATGACAAACATGAAGTTTCAGAAACCCAGCCTCCCAACAGAGATTGGAATTAAGACAATTCTTGACAATAACTTAAAATCTGAAACATAGGTGTGTGGGTGCCCCTTATCCTAGCTGAGTGTGCCTGAGCCCTAATTGAGAAGACAGGGGTATTAGAGTTGAATATTAAAGGGTTTAATCCAGTTCTGCCAGTTATTACCTGTGTGACCTTGGGAAAGTTACAGTATTGTGAGTGACCTTTGCTTTCCTCAGCTCTGAAACAGAACAATAACCCCTCTTGTGTGTCACTGTTGTTGAGAATAGAAACAAGATAATGGGGGTCTTGAGCATTCTGTGCTCAATAAATGGTGAGTGGTGGTGTCAGTCCCAATTATGCAGCAAGGATTGGGGTTCCTTCATCAAATGATCTAAAAATGCTCAGAAATGTGCTCTGGCCTGAACAGAGAAAAAATTCCATGTAGGTTGTGCTACAGTTTGAGCCTTGAGGCTTGAAGCACTGTGGGGATGCCAAAGATCTTCAGTTCTGATCAGACTTGATTATGTGAACAGTTGTCATCAGACTGGATGATCCCAGAAAAGATGATCCCAGATTCTCAACTGCCAAGGTAACTGAAAGGTTGTCCACTCTAAACAATGGGGGTACCAAGTCACCAAAATCACGTTACATGGCAAATTGGTGACATTTGCCAGGTGCAGTACTATTGCCTTTCAATATCTGACTCTGTGATCATCCTGCTCCACACATTGCCTGTAGTGGTCTAGCCTCCCCAGCACCTTTGGGAGGATGGAAGACCTATCTCCAAAAGGCTCACACCTGTTAACTACTCTGAATAAACACTTTTGCAGGACTAGATAATTATAATTGTAACATTTTTAAGTCTTCATTTTCAAGTTCATTCATATAGATCATTGAGATCTGGCAGGGAAATACTCTGCATACACTTTTGTCTGACTTGCACTTGGAAAGAATCACCGACCTGTTTGGAATGCTCTCTGCCCCCATTGTACACACACTAGAAGTAGGCAAAACACACTTTGAGAACTTGTGTTAACCTTAATCAAGTTACTGGATCTCTCTGGGCTTCTGTTTGCTGATCTGGAAAATAAAGATGCTAGACTAGGTGACTTGTGAGATCCTTCTAGACCCAGCTGCCTATGACTATATGTCATTCACCTTGAATAGAAAACAGGAAGTCTCTTTCATTATTCTAAATTGTTAAAAACTAAATAAATAATAAATTTTAAAAAATAAATTGTTGAAGTTCTAACCTACAGTAGGAAACAATGAGGAGAAAAAAAAAAAACAACCTGTATTCTCCTTCACCCTAGTGTTCTAGTTTCTTTTAACCCCTTGAAAGAGCCTCAAAAGTAAGCATCTAAAATATACTATCTCACCTTTGCTTTTTCTGGGCCAGTCCTTTTTCCCTTCCCCAGTCTGTAGACCCCACAGTTGAGCAAATTTTTCCTCATCTCGAGGGCGAATATAGTGCTGATTGAATGGACATCCCTCTTCTCCTTTTGCACTGCCTTTATTGTGACTCAAGTCTCCCTTTAAAAACTAATGAACGCAGAGCACCTGCCTAGCATGTGTGAGGCACTGGGTTCAATCCTTAGCACCACATAAAAATAAGCAAATAAAATAAAGGTATGCTATCCATCTGCAACTACTAAAATGAACACTAAAATCGTGGGCGTGGGGTGACCTAAGCAATTTTGCATTTTGTGTACAAGTCAAATTAATTTGTCATCATTTTGTCCATATTGCAATTAAAGTTTTTCCCCCCTTGGCAAAATGTTCCAAGTGTGTCTTTAAGTGAAAAATATATTGTGAAAATCTATAAATACACATAATGTATTCTTTATATATAAGTGGTATGTTTGTATTACTAAAATGCTAAACTTAAAACATCTGCCACAAATGAATGGTACCAGTCACATCATTGTACAATAGATATGGCCTCTCACATTTAGGATATTAGCAGGTTTAGCTGGCAAATGACCTGATGACAAGATTATTACTGACTTAAAATCCATAACTTTTTCTCTTTTCTCTCCACCACACCCAATTATTTGATCCTGGATTATACACTGTTGAAGGAGTGGGAATGGAATTCAGCTGACGTTGACTCTACTCCCAGTTCTGCCCTCATTAACCAGCTGTTTGACCTAAGACAAGCCTTTTGCCCTTTCTGGACTTAGGTTTCCTCATCTGAAAAGCAAAAGACCCAGCCTCTAGAATGCCTTGTGGACTATCTGTGAAGGAACCTGCTATCCCAGAGCCTGGAGAGGTTATCTGCTGCCAGCTACTGTTGACTCTTGGAACTTCTGTTCATAAAAGGCTGATTCTCCAACACTGTCAGCTCTAGAAATCCTCAGTGTTTGCATTCTGTACTGTTCCTCCAGTGCAGACAAACTTTGACTGCGATTTAGGTTCAAACCCCCAGAAGAGGTTCAGGAAGAACCTCCTCCCTTATAAAGACTAATCCAAAAAATCTAGCCTTCCCAGGGTAGCTAGGTCATATTTCCTGTGTGTTTACTCAGTCACCTGATGTTTGTTTATCTTCTATTCAATCATCTGGGGCTAATATTTCTTTACGATTCTCAAGTTTCAGCAACTGAGCATGTGTGCCTCTGTGAAAGCCTTCTCTGTGGGTATTTCTCTGTTCTCCTTTTGGAGAAGTTTCTAGGAGGAAATGTGATATAATTGCATGCAGTACAACTGAACAAAAGGGTAGGAAGATATCCAGGAGTATCCTTCACAGGTTCCAGGGCCAGAGACAGTAGCCCCTGTTGACATGGACTGAGAGCTGACTCTGATCTTGGCAAATTCTCTCTATCCCTAACTTTCTGTGAAAGTATGTGGTATCCGCCTGCACCCTTTCCTCTTGCCTGCAGTGGGTATAAAACACCTTTCAATAGATACTAGATTGAAAAGTCACTAAAAGCTAACATTCCTTATGCAGTACTCTACTGCTTATCAAAGAGAATCATAAATCAACTACATATGGAAAATTCTTTCTGGGCTTGGATGAGGTATACTTTCAACTTGCCCCCCAAACTCTCTACTGTTCTTTTCATTCTATACTTATTCTTTCTTTCTTTTCTCTCCTTTCATATCCTAAATGAAAGACAGGGGATGATTTTTTTTTTTTTCCTGCTGGAATAACTGAATGAGATCATGACCCATTTGAAGAGATGTCTGGAGGCCACTGTAATTATTTGTTACAGGTTGGTATGTAAATAGAGAAGAGGTCTTTGGGGTCTATGTGACAAGATCTTCAAGAGAAGGCCTTCCTCATGTGGGGAATAGGAATACTATAGGCCCAAGCAAGAAGAACAGTATTATTCTGGTAAGACAGGGCACATCTTTTGCCTCCCCCTCTTCTGCTGGACCCAGTGCAGGCCACATGTTGTGCTTGGGAAAGGCCTTTCTGGAAGGGCAAACCACAAGAATGCAGCCCTGCATGCTGCCTGCTGAGCCAATTGGAGCAGCAATGATTGGCCCCCAAGTGAATGTACAGATTGGATCTTCTGCATAACAGCTCATCTCTAGAAATAGATGCTCCTGTCTTTGCCACACAAAAAGCATGGGGTGAGGCAAGGATTAACATAAAGGTTTGGAATTTCAAATTCTTAAGTGGAAAACCCAAGCTGGGCTGTGTATCCCAATCCTCTTGTTGGTACCTTGTTCCTGCCACATGTGTTTTGACTGCTTTCCCAAACTGCTATTTTGCCCTGAATCTTAGGGCCCATGAAAGCAAACAGACGGAATATATTAGCCACATCTCTTTTCTAAGGTCCTTTGCTGATTATAGTTAAAGTTGCTTTGCTTTTTATTTGGAAGTTTTAACTCTAACGTTTGCAAGGGGAATGCTTTGTCATGATTCCTCATGTTTGGGGAATTTGAGACATAAGTTGTTGGCTGAGTGGATGAGGTCTCAAAAAGCATTCTTTATTGAGTCTTGGCTGCAAAGATGCTGATAAGAAAGGAAGGCTGCCGCTCCTTTCCCCCTCCTCACTCTGACAAAACTTTTTATACAAATCTCAACACAGGACTGCTGGTCTTCATCACTGAATACATCTGAGGGTGAATTTTGGCTATATGTAGACACTTTAAGGCATTTGCAAAGCCATTTAAAGAAATTCAAGACTGTGAGACTACAAGCCAGTGCAGTTGAGCTCATCCACAGCAGCAAGGGCCTTTACCAATTCAAAGTGTCAACTAAGATTCTGTGACTTTCACAATGTACCAGACACATGACTGTAGGCAGCATGATTATTTTGATAAAAACTACATAAGCAGGAATAACTGATCTAGTCTGTTAAGAAGTCAGAAGAGTAATTGTCCTTGTTGAAGGGGCAAGTGGTACCTGGAGAGGAACATGAGAAGCACTTTGGGGAAACTGGTAATGCTGATAATGTTTGTTGTTTTTTGTTTTTTGTTTTTTAAATCGGGACACTGGTTATACAGGTGTTTTCAGTTTGTGAGGCTTTATCCAGCTATACACTTATAGTATAAGTGTATTGTATTTACATTGCATATTTCCATATGTATATTATTTTTTTTTAATTTTTACTGTTGGTTGTTCAAAACATTACATAGTTCTTGATGTATCATATTTCACACTTTGATTCAAGTGGGTTATGAACTCCCATTTTTACCCCGTATACAGATTGCAGAATCACATCGGTTACACATCCATTGATTTACATATTGCCATACTGGTGTCTGTTGTATTCTGCTGCCTTTCCTATTCTCTACTATCCCCCCTCCCCTCCCCTCCCCTCTTCTCTCTCTATCCCATCTACTGTAATTCATTTCTCCCCCTTGTTTTTTTTTCCCTTTCCCCTCACTTCCTCTTGTATGTAATTTTGTATAACCCTGAGGGTCTCCTTCCATTTCCATGCAATTTCCCTTCTCTCTCCCTTTCCCTCCCACCTCTCATCCCTGTTTAATGTTAATCTTCTTCTCATGCTCTTCGTCCCTACTCTGTTCTTAGTTACTCTCCGTATATCAAAGAAGACATTTGGCATTTGTTTTTTAGGGATTGGATAGCTTCACTTAGCATAAT
>NW_026000080.1:3449924-3478858 GCF_001458135.2 Marmota marmota marmota
CAAAGAACCAACTTTTAGTTTTGTCAATTTTTTCAATTGTTTCTTTTGTTTCGATTTCATTAATTTCAGCTCTGATTTTAATTATTTCTTGCCTTCTACTTCTTTTGCTGTTGTTTTATATTATATTTTTCAATAAAAATAATTCACTGAGACTCAATTCTGTGTACATTGACAGGCATTGTCTCCAACGTGTGTAGATAAATAGGAAACAGATGGGTGTTTATAATATGCTATAATTTCTTGTGTAAGAAATATATGTAGGGTCATAACTGTGTGCATGGAACATCTTTGGAAGAATGCTAGCAAGAGTGGTTGCCCCAGGGTGTCTGGAGACAGGTGGGAAGAGAACTTGCCTTTTACTCCATGTCTTTCTTTGCCTTTTGAATTTGGTATCATTTGCTCAAGTATTTTATTCAATAAAATTCATCATTGGAAGTTAATTAGTTAATAAAGAAGACATCATGTTAAATGAAACTAGTCACAAAGTGACAAATACTGATTCTGTTTATTTGAGGGACTCAGTGATCAAATTAATGGAGATGCAAAGTAAGATTGTGGTTACTAGGGATTGGAATGAAGGAGGAAATGGGTTATCGTTTAATTGATACAGAGCTTCCATTTAGAAAGATGAAAAAGTACTGCAGGTGGATAGCGGTGATGGCTGTATAACATTGTGAATGTACTTAATGCCCTGGACTGTATGCTTAATTAAAATAATAAACTTTATGCTGTGTGTATTTTGCCAAAATAAAAATCAATTATTAGGGCTGGGGTTGTAGCTTAGAGGTAGATTGCTCACCTACCATGTATGAGGCACTGGGTTCGATCCTTAGCACCACATAAAAATAAAATAAAGATATTGTGTCCACCTATAACTAAAAATTAAATATTTAAAAAATCAATTATTAAGGCTAAACAATCATTTAAGATTAATATAAGTTATATATAATGTATATTTACATCATATATAATTACATATATTATACATTGACATAATGTATAAACATTATGTTTAATGTATCTATACATTAATATGAATTATATATCTTATAAATGTAATTTTATATCATAATTTATATGTTTATACAATTATATAATTTATATTAAAAATATATAATATAGGCTTTGCCTTGTGAGTTGTATGACGTGAGGAGATGTTTTAACACTAATTTTTCTTGGCTTTGGGCATCAAAACTGGGACCTTGTGAATACTAGGCAAGTGCTTGACCATGGAGCCATATCCCTAGCCCAGTGTTTAATCCTTCTTGAGTCTCTATTTCTTTGTTTTCTTATCTGAGAAGTCTGATAGTATTACAAAGTTGTTGTAAGAATTAAATGAAAGATACATGTAAAATGTTTAGAATAGTCCTTAGAACACAAGTGCTTAAGAAATAGTCATGATTTTTATTGTATATTATGAAGTACAAAGCAAATTGCAGGATTCCATGTATAATACCAACCCATTTATATTTTGTGGATAAAATGTGTATGTAAACCTGTATGTGCTCATCTAATGTCCTCACTTATGCATCCATCATTTGTTCAGCAAATCTGTGTTCCAGGCATTATACCACGGTCTGGGTGGAGAGTGGTAAGTATGGAGTGTCAGGGTAGAAAATGTGATGGTGTTACACTATTTAAATAGACAGGTCATGGGAGACCTTCCTGGTTAGGTGACCTTCTGAGTAGTATGTAGCAAAATATGGAAAGAGCCAGCCATGCAAAGATGAGAAGAGCTTTCTATCAAAAGAAGTAGCATAAAAGGCCTCTTATGGGTAAAAAGGAGAGTAATGTAAAAAAAAATTTTTTTGAAATAAACAGACAATTCTAGGAAGATGGAAAGGGAACTGTTCATTGTGGTTTCTGCTAGGGAATGGTGCTTGGGAAGGTATGGAAAGTGGGTATGGAATAGAGAGGAATTTTACTTTTCCTATTTGAATTATTTAAAACAAGTATGCATTTCTTTCTCTTTTTCTAAGAGGACACTCTTTTTTAATAATTTTTAAAATTTATTTTATCTTATTTTTACGTGGTGCTGAGGATTGAACCCAGTGCCTCACATGTGTGAGGCAAGTGCTCTACTACTAAGCTACAGCCCCACCCCAAGCATGCATTTCTTCTTAGAAATGAAAATCTGGTTGATTAAAAAAAAAAAAATTGAGGGATTTCAATGATTACTAAGGAATCTAATAATCATACTTTTTTTCAAGAATCACCTTGTTTCAATTTCAGTTTTCATGAAGTGAAAGAGTATTGTAAATGTTTTCTGCTCATTGATCTGAAAGTAGATTCCAATTCCATTTAGTGAAGCCCCTGACTCATCTCTTTCACTAGGACTATTTTGACTTTTTTTTGGCCATAGGACGGGGACTGGAAATTGAACCCAGGGGTGATTTACCACCTATCTACATCCCCAGCCCTTTTTATTTTTTATTTTGAGACAGGGTCTCGCTAAGTTTCTTGGGGCCTCACTAGGTTGCTACAGGTGTCCTCAAACTTCTGATCCTCCTGACTCAGCCTCTTGAGTCACTAGGATTGCAGGGGTACACCATGGTGCTCAGTACTTTTTTAAAAAGACCTTTTAAATTCATGTGAGATTCTTCCTTTTTGGTTATTTCAATGATCGACACATACAGAGACAGGTGCTTAGTCTTTCCAATTGGAGTTGGATGTAGCTGGAGGATGGGGACCAAGATAGGCTAACATCAAAAGAAGAAATAAGCACCCTGCCTGCGAGATGCCTTCAGAGCTCCCTAAGAGTATGTGCTTAACTTCTCAGAGTCTCTGCTGGGCTTCCCAGGTCTTGTCTCAGCTGGGGAGGAATAGGGTTTCTCCTTCAGAATGTCCTAAAAGGTAGAGGAAGAATCTCCTTGTCAATGTGAAGTCCCAGCAGTAATTAAGACTGCTCAGACTTAAACCTTTGAATCAAGACAACCGATGACATCTTCTAAAATAGATTTCAAAACTAGCTCTGAGGGGGCTGGGGATGTGGCTCAAGCGGTAGCGCGCTCACCTGGCATGCGCACGGCCCTGGGTTCGATCCTCAGCACCATGTACAAATAAAGATGTTGTGTCCACCGAAAACTAAAAAATAAATATTAAAAAAACTCTCTTTCTCTCTCTCTCTCTCTCTCTAAAAAAAAATAGCTCTGAGGAAGATGCAGAATGTGTGTGTGTGTGTGCGTGTGTGTGTGCATGCCCACATACACACATAAAAGTTGGTCTGGAAGTCTCCTGGCATTTCCAATTCTCTAAAGTGAGCTGAAGTGAAAAAGGAGGAAAACAGAGCATTTGATCTGTTCTTGACTTACATTGCTGATAAATTCATCCCATACACTCCAACAGGAGATATAAGGTGAACAACACCTTTTTGAACCTAGCACCCAGGTGCTGCATACCCAACCCACATTCCAATTGTCTCTCCTGCATCCCCTTCCATTATTCTCTGGACATTTGGATAACTTTTCAACCAGAAGAAAGATTTCAGTTGAAACTTGACGTCTTTCTAGATATGCCTCTTTCCCTTATATTGCTCCCCTTCCCAGCCTGTTGCTGACTTCCCCTGTGTGGCATGTCCTGAGTCCTCCTCACCTAGACAGCTCACATCCAGCAGTGGCAATCTCCTTTCAGATTGATCCATGCAGTCCCACTCTAGCAAGACTTCCCCTCTCCTCCACCACTTACTGTTTAGAAAATATCACTCTTTGTCAACAGAGAGCAGTAATATTAATTTTAATAAAAAAAAACTAGTATTTGTGAAACACGTATTATATTTCAGGCAGTATTCTAACTATTTTCTAAGTATTAATGCAATCTTCACCACAATCCTCTGAAGTAGGTATGGTTATGGTTATTATACAGATGAGGAAACTGAGGCACAGAGGCTAGCTTCCGTGGTTTGCCTTTCTGCTAGTGGTCTCTGCTCCCTGAACAAGCCAGCCATTCTTTGTGCATTTGGTGGGTGTCTGCTAAAGGGGTGGGGCGCTCTTGATCTCCATTCCTCATCTACTTTCACATCCTGAGCAAAAAAAAAAAAAAATTGTCCCCAGATTCCTCCTGCCAGTTCCATCTGTGAAGCATGTGGGCCAGTGTTTGAATAATAAGAATGACTAAAGGGGAAAGCGGTTTTATGAACTTCAGACTGTGAACTCAAGGAAGAATGAGTCAGGCCTCCACATTCCTGAAATACTTTCAGGAGGCTCAGTGACCTCAGACAATTAAGAACCTAAAGCAGAATGTCTGTGGGAGGCCCCCTCACCCCCCAAGGAAGAACACTCTGGACAGCACTCTGCCCCACTGCATTTCTTCCCCGTGCCTAGTTCCTGTGTGGCTTGTGAGGCTGAAGGATATCACCAGTCCCACTGATGATATCTTTGCTTTTCGTCTACCTGGAATGCCTTTCCCTAGACTCTTGTCAGCTAAGCTCCAAGGCTTAGCCCATGTGTGGCCTCCTCCGGCTGCTTCAGAGGGAAGCAGGGCTCTGTGGTCTGAGCTCCATCCATAGGACTTTGAGCACACCTGTCTTACCACCAAACTCTTGGCCCCAATGAAAAAAATGGCATGCAACATGTCTACATACTCTTTAAACCAACTAAGGTTTGCAACAGCTCCAGGATTGAGGAACAGTGTGGTCCTGGGGAAATAGTTCCATCTCTGGCCTCAACCATGCTATGATACCTCCCACACCTCACATTCCTCCTAAATTAAAATGATTTGTTTTATCTACCTCTCCCATTCATGGTAACGTCCCCAAATACAGGGACCTTTAATCCCAGCCATTGCTCTCAGGGAGGAGTAGGCTGAAAAGTTAAATAAGTTTAAATAATCGTGGACAAATCTTTCTCCCTGACTTATATCTGTCTATTCCTTTTCCCACAAGTTTAACCCCAAGGTTGGCCTGAGGTATAGCAATCCACAAAGGGAAAGTATCAGTCCAAAAAAAAGTGCTTTATTGTGTTTGTGTTTGTGTGTTTGTGTGTATGTTTGAGCAAACCAGAAGCTGCTGTGCAGGCTGAGTTCACCCCACAGGAGAATTAGAGAAGGACTGTCCCCCAAGGGGAACATTACCTCAGGAGTTCTTCCAAGATCTTTGAATAGGGAAGGAGTAAAGTTTGTCCTTGGGCCTATTTTGTGGATAGAAAATCTAGGAGAACAGATTCACAGGCATGTGAATACTCTAATAGCTGTACCACTTTCCAAAAAGAATAAAAAGAAAAGGGCAGATGAGGAAGTAAAACTAACTAGTCTATAGATTATTGGTCTAAGGCCAAAAATTTAGATCCTTCAGTCTCCCGCCCCCTAAAGAAAAGTACTATCAGCTGTGCACAGTGCATTCTTAAGGCCACTGAGATTGGCCATAGCAACCCTGCTGAAAAAAAAGATCTCAATCTGGATGTGAGAGATGTGGATTCAAGTCTCATCTCTGGCACTATGGAAGTTGGTGGCCTTGGCCATTTCACATAATCTGTGTCACCTCATCTGTGTCATGAAGAGGTTGGGCTGGTGATAAGGTAAACTCACATCCCTTGACTCCTGCTCACTTCTGTTCTCCTGTCATTCACCCAAACATTTTTCCAATGACCAATTCGAGACTTGCCCCAGCCTCTGCTCCCTTAAATAACAGAGCTATCACCCAGCAGTTTCACATTCCAAGAGAGGAAGCAGGGGCATGCACCGATACAGGTGGATATGGTATACAACCAAGGAAGTGGAATTGGAGATTGAAATGTTTGCAGGCTCTGCAGGGGAGGCCCTCTACCCCCATGCCATCTTTACCTCTATTTTAGCCTACCAGCCCAAGCCCCACCCCTCTCCTGCCTAGTGGTAACATTTCCCTCATTCTGGCTGACCAGTAAAGCTGCTTAAGGAAGCTCAGTACCACCATCCTAACTAGAGGTGTTCTCATTCTCCTTGCTGCACCTGCCAGATGCTTTCTGTAACCTCCCAGGTAGTTAATGATCTCCTCCTGGGCAGAAGAGCCCTTTAATAATTTACCAGAGTAGATAAAGAGAAAAGCATAGTTCTCTACTTGGAGGCCAATTAGCTGGCAATCCAGACAGTATGAATGGAATTAAGATTGACTTCAAACTCAACATTTTTTTTTTCCTGTATAGGAAGCCTGCCTTATAGCTATGTATATGAAGTCTTATCAGAACCTTCTTTCAGATATGTAAACATCCCTACTGTATGAACACTCTAGGGCTCCTTCACTAATCAGGGAATTAGCTATACAAAGATAAAAAATCCAAAATACCCTAGAACAAAATGAGATTAAAACATGCAAAGAACTCCAATGATATTTTTTCTTTCTTTCTTTTTTTTTTTTTTTTTTGCATTTCTCACTTTAGTTCCTTATTAGAATTTTAAAAACATGTATGCATGGGAATTATGATTCTTTAAGTTAAAATGTAGATTCAGACCGCATGGTACAGTGGGAAAAAAATGCCTTGAAACTGAGACCTAGGTTGAAATCTTGCCTTCAGCTAACAGTGAGACTATGAGAAACTTCCTGAGGTTCCCTGAATCTCACTTTCCTTATCTCTAAAATGGAAGCATTAATTCTGTCCTTGGGATTTTTATGATGTGAACAACAACCTGGCACACAGTATATAATACATGGCTAGAACATGCAGTGAGTGATGAGAAGCTACAAGAAGAAAGACACCGGAGAAAGAGGAGTCATCTGGGACATTCCAGCCTAAGCCAAGCTCCTGGCTGAGTGAGTAACCTCATGCCTGGCTGAGTCTCATCATCCAGTGAAATTGTGGCAAATAATAAATCATTGTTATTTTAAGTCACCAAATTTCAGAATGACTTGTTATGCAAATGTTAAATCCTAAGTTTATGTCAAGGGAAAGTCAACAATACAAGCAGAAACAACAGATTCTCCTTCTCCTTATAGAAGGTCATCTGAAACAGACCTTGAGATTGTAGTTAGCTATAAACATTGACATGCTGCCAAGAAGCTAAAGGCACGCTTACCCTGACTTCGTGAGGTTTCAGTCCACGGCCATTTGGCCTGTTGTTTTGCACCCATGGTAGCACAGTATGTCATGGTAGGAGTGTGGGTGGAGAAGACCTGTCTACCTCATGGCAGCAAGGAAGCAAACGAAAAAGGATGAGGCAGGGTGGGAATCCCAATATCACCTTCAAGGGCATTATTGCCCACCCCCATGAGCTAACTTTCTTCCACTAGGCCCTACCTCCTAAAGTTACCACTACCTCGCCATAGTGCCGCAGGCTGGGAACCAAGGGTTTAATATATGGACCCTTGGGGGACATTTATCCAAATCATAGCAGGGGCTCTAGAGAGTTGGAGATGGGTGTGCAAATAAATGAACACTTCAGGTTCCCTGAGGGAGCTGATGGACTTGCTGCAGGTGGTACTCAGGGAAGATCTGGAGATTCTCTTAACCCTCCAATATCCCATTTTTAGAGTGACTTTGACAAATGAAGTGTGTCTGGCATCGAGTAACCAGGGAAATGAAAGGCCTGAAGACCAGATGAGGAAAGGAATAATTTATAGCCACTGTATTTATCCTAGGGGCAAAACAACAAAGAAAAGAACATTGATAGTGCAGCTGGGTATGGAGCACTTAACGTCTTAAATATGACATTTGAAAGGGGGTTGAATTTTATTCTGAGTAGTGCTGAGAGATGCATAAACAGTTAACCAGAAGTCATAGGGGAATGGGTTTCCAGTTGATATGGAAAAGAATGGCTAATCCTTCTGGAGCAGGAACTGCAGAAAGAGACCAAATGGGCACCAGCTCTGCTAATGTCAAAGGCCTACATCACTCTTGCTGAGGAAGTGGGAAAAGGATTCTGCCAATCAGTGGAGTCATGATCCTCTAAGTCTCTCCCAAGTGTAAGATCCCGCAATTCTTCCCTCTACTTCTGTCATCCTTATTCTGATTAAGTACTATTATGATATTCAGCAGTTGAAACCTACCTGCCAATAATGAGTACAAGAATTGTCTACACATGATGACAAGGTTCAACTCCACCTCCAAGAACTTAGCTCAGGAGATTTAGCCCAGGGATTAGGGATAGGAGGAAAATTAAAGCTTCAGATACACAGCACTGACTCTGGTGTCTCTCACCACTTTGAAAGGGTCTGTGAGAACTTGTGTTTTCTGGGGATTACTTATCATGCCCTGCAGGCAGACCTAGAGAAATAGGTCAGGCAAATATGAGGGTGCAGATTTAATAAGCATGTGACCAACAAAGAGGACTAAGCAAATATAATGAAATCACCTGGCATTTCTGAGTATTACAGCCCTGTCCTGGAACCTTTATTAGGGCTCCTAACTAGCTGTCTCCTACATCTCACCCTCTAGGTTGCAAAAACTATCAGGGAGAAAATCTTTTCGAGGATGTTGGCCCTCATTTCTCGCCATTGAGTGCAGTTGCATTAACAGCATCAGGACCAGAGAAGGGACTGCAGACTTTTAGGTTTGTGAGAAATAGGAGTCCTTAGAGGTCAAGTTAAGGATTCCCTGGAGAGGGACCTTGCAATGATGGATCCAGCCAAGGAAAGCTTTCCATCTCACTGTCAGGAGCACAGGGTAAGAGTAGAGGGAGACTGCAGAGGGCTCTCTGGCTGACCACTCCCTGGGTTCCCCATACTCATCACACCTGTGCTTTTACACATCCTACCCCACTTCCTAGCTGCTCTTTCCCCTTCTAATACTCAACTTCCAGATTTTGCCCCATGTAAAAGCTCCCCAGATCCCCACTCAAGGTAGCTTCAGAACCATATTGTATCTTGCAGCACAGGTCACTGTAAAGAGACTGTGAGTTCTTCAAGCCAGAAATTGAGTCTTGTTATTCTTTTTATCCCCCTAGGAGGTGGTTCAGAACCTGAAGTGTCACTGATGTTCAGACCACATGGCTGAATGCAGGGAGTATGCTCCCTTCCCCTCTGCATGCATGCAACATGCTCACTTTGCTCAGCTCTGGGCAGTGCACACACATGCACTGTCTCTCTGGGCCATCTCACAAAAGCTGGAATACAGCTCTTGTTAGGGATAACTTCATTCTAAAGGAAACGAAACAAAATGAGGATGTCATTGGCTCCCTCTATAACAGAGGAAACTGAAAACCTGGAGGAAGGGGTTTGGTCTAACTGGGAGCTGAGCAGACTAGAGACCCTCAAGGGACAGAGGCCAGTCATGGCAAAAACCCTTCAAGCCACTGACTTAGCACAAAGCCTCTACTGTGAGGAAACTCAATATGAGGGTGTGCCTTGCTCTAAGGGAACAGGATATACAAACCCAGAGTTATGAAATAGATCTGGGGTGGTCAGTGACTTTACAAAAGAGCTTGCCAGCGCTGTCTCTACATACCAGCTCCCAAAGTCCACTGAACCTGTGATTTTATTTTCAGAAGTTTGATATTACACACTGGTTTTCAGGAGAAACATAAATAGGGCCCCAGGGACCCAGGCATAGCAGCATGTCTGGCTGTAGCTTGTTGCCCAGGCCTTAAGGTAAGTGAGCCTTGAACTACTCTAAGTGCTGGAGGAGCCATGATGGGAAAGCTTTCTCCCCATACACCTGAACCCAGTCTAGACTCCAAGAGCTTGGCTGTTTCTTATGTTCTGTGTTCAGAGGATAAGAAGCATAGGGTCCAATCTGGACCTTCCCATCGCTACTTAATGAGCTGATTGATTGCTCAGTGCACTTACCTGTAGGGAGAACATAGGATTTGTATCATCTATTCACTGAGTAATTCGTTCATTCGTTTACTGTGTACTATCTATATGCATGATACTGTGCTAGGCCTAGCAAAGTAAAGGAGACTGAAAGATGTATTCCCTACCCTCTAGGAATGCACAGAATAGGACACACAAACCCCTAGACTTCATTGATTCTACACAGTTTGGGGTTTTTTTTTTTTTCTGGTTCTTTAACAGCTCTGAAATCAGAATACATCTTACTGTGGAGGGCATTTCATGTCTTCCACATGAATAGGGTATATGAAAATGCTAAGCAATGGTTAATGATATAGGAGTCCAAGTGAGATTTGATGTTTTGAAGTTAAAATTGACCTTCTCTTCAAACATACTTCATGGGTTTCCTTTTTCAGAGAGGACAGTCAGTAGCTTAAAATTAAGTTCCTTTCCACAGTTATTCAGGGAAGTGGCCTCACCATTCCTCTCTGAGAGCAGGAAGTAGTGGTGGCTTGTTCTTGATTCCTATATATACAAGCCATAAGGAAGCCAGAGGTACAAAGCAGAGGTGGGGCTGAGACATGATGAAATTGGTGTTGGTTCACTGACTCCTTGATTACAAGTCCTTGGTTATCTGTACCTCCCAGGCCCTCTTGTAACACTTAACCTATAACAGGAATAAGCAAGTGTGTGTGTGTGTGTGTGTGCACGCACATGCATGTGTGTACATATTTAGACATACAGTTATATGTAAGTGAATAATTCTGTGACTAGGTCAAAAATTTTATTACAAAAAATGAATTGTGACTGCTAATCTTGGCTTCTTGGCCAAAATCCAGAAAAATTCTACCATCTATCTAATGTTACAGGGGATTTCTTCACTTTCTTTTTTTGGCGTCCCCATTCCTCACCCAAAACAGCAGTGTCTTCTGTTGCTGGTGCTGAACCAATGCCATGTCCTAGTTATTTAAACGACTGTGTTTACATAGCATGCCAAGGGACCTGGCATCTAACTTACGAGAGCATAAAGAAGAAAGTGCAGCTTCCAGGCAGAGTCAGAAGATGAAGTATTTTCTTAAGAGTGTATCAGATACTTGGAGTGTTTTAGAACATGAGTATTGGCAGAATAATATAGTCCAAATCCTCGAATTCAGTTATTACTAGCACATAAAAACTGTGAATTACTTTATTATTCTTGCCCATATGGAACATAAAGACAATCGCTGTGTAGTTGTGCCTTCTCTTGACTTGGATCTTGAATGCTACCATGATAGTTCTGTTGTACCTATAGGAACAGATGAGGTTTAAGGATCCAGTATGGAGCTGTCCCTAAGGCCTTTTGTTTATATGTTACATTAGTGCAGGCTTTAGCACATCAAGAAAGCTGAGTGCAGCTAGTGGTAAGCACAAGCAATATTCTAGGAGGAACCGGAAGCTATTAAGGGGCTGGCCACCTGCAGGAATCTGACTCATGGCACAAACACAAGAGCGTCAGGTGGCAGAAACTAAGTCATCTAGGCCTCTTCTCCCTGGGCTCTTTGCCTTTGCTGCTGGGTCCAAGCAGTCACTGGGGCTGCATCAGGTCACACACAGTGGCTCAGGCCTAGGCTGGGTCCTGTCAGCCTGAGACCAAGTTGTCATGTTGAGGCTGTCGTAGGGGCAGCAGGCTGTTCCTGTCTCCTGCTGCTGTGATGTACTGGCTTGTTCAAACACCCAGCTTACAGCTGGTAGTGCCAATGCTAACTCACCTTATTGAGTTCGCAGCTCTCACTATTGTAATGGGGGATTTCCAAAGGTAACCTGTCCCCATCATCAAGGCATGTGTTCCCTAGGTCCCTGCTGAGGGCTGTTTTTATTCTTGATGGCTATAAAAACTAAGATGCAAAAAAATGGTGTTACTATCCAGGTCTAACCCAAGGCTATAAATTTGCTGACTTTGAGATTACTCCTAGGCTTCAAATACCATAGCATTTTCCATTTTGGTAGGTGTCACTAAATAGCAAACTCCTATTTATCCTTCAAAACTCAGCTCAGATGTTTTGTTCTCTGTGAAGCTTTCTCTGGCCACCCTCTATCCTCTCATTTCTCTAGGTACTCTGGCACTGTTACTACGCATCAGGATTATTTGAATACACTGCTACCTCTGACATCCATGTAGCCAGGGACCATATCTTATTATTTCTTTTTTTTTTTTTTTTTTAAGAAAGAGTGAGAGAGAGAGGGAGAGAGAGAGAGAGAGTGTGTGTGTGTGTGTGTGTGTGAGAGAGAGAGAGAGAGAGAGAGAGAGAGTTATTTTAATTATTTTAGTTTTTTAGGTTTTGGTGGACAACAATCTATCTTTTGTTTGTATGTGGTGCTGAGGATCGAACCCAGGCAGCACGCATGCCAGGCGAGCGCGCTACCTCTTGAGCCACATCCCCAGCCCCCTCTTATTATTTCTTTGTTTGTCAACCATGTCTGGTAGACCTATAGCCTGTCATGTATATACTTAGTAAATGTTAGGAAAATGAATGAAAGAATTATGTTCCTGTCAAATATTTGTTTGTCGGTCCATTCACTCACATCTAAAAGTAAGTTTTTCTCCTTTGCAAGTGGCCATTACTATGTTATTTATAAAGTCCATAGGCATCAAAAAGAGCCAAGTGTATCATTGAGGATGGTTTTAGCTGCAAGTAACAAACAGCCTAAGGAAAATAGCTTACATAATAGGGGTTTATAATCACACCCAATAAGAGAGCTGGGTGATTCAGCAGCTCAGGTCTCTTCAGAGATCCAGAGGCTTTTCTCCTTCCTCCTCCACAATCCTCAGAATGTCAGTGATACCTCCTTCCTTGGACCATGCCCAGCAAAGAAGAAAGATATTTCCTCTCCTGGTGTCTTCTTTTTCTTATCATGTATAACCTTTCTTGGGAACTTCCCCTCCCTCTCCCAGATTTCTCCTTCAGTATCATTGATCAATATTAACTCACAACCAATCATTGACAGGGAAATGAGACCAGGATCCTGGTGAACTAAGCCAGCCCTGATGCAATTCTTGGGGTGCAGGTGGAGATGGTATTGCCTTCCCTGGATGCTTGGGAAGGACATTATCCAAACAAAATTGGGGTCCTGCTAGCAAGAACTCAAGGAAATGAG
Organism: Marmota marmota marmota; assembly: GCF_001458135.2. Taxonomy (NCBI): domain Eukaryota; kingdom Metazoa; phylum Chordata; class Mammalia; order Rodentia; family Sciuridae; genus Marmota; species Marmota marmota. Next base: position 3,462,733 of record NW_026000080.1, read on the forward strand.
GCATTGGCTGTCAGTGGGCATCTAACAGTGTCAGACACATTAAGTATTTAAATAAATTTTGGCACATTAATAATAGAATGAAAATCTTTGAAACTATCACAAACACTGAGGGAGAACTACATGAGTCAACATTAAATTACTTCCAAGATACAGTAAACTTAAAACTCTTGTTTTAGTTAGCTTTTTTGCTGCTGTGACTAAAAGGACCCAACCAGAACAATGTGGAAGAGGAAAAGTTTATTTGAGGGCTCACAGTTTCAGAGGTCTTAATCCATAGAAGGCCAGCTCCATTCCTCAGGTCTTGAGGTGAGGCTGAACATCATGGTAGAATAATGTGGCAGAGGGAAATGGCTCACATGAGGATCAGGAAGCAGAGAGAAATATACACTTGCCATATACAAATATATACCCCATAGCCACACCCCCCAAGGAACCACTTCCTCCAGCCACACCTGCCTGCCACCAGTTACCACTCAATTAATCTCATCAGGGATTAATTCACTGATTAGGTTAAGACTATAACCCAGTCATTTCTCCTCCAAACTTTGCATTGTCTCACACGTGAGCTTTTGGGGGACACCTCACATTCAAACCATAACAACTCTATAGTCCAATTTTTTTTATTAATAAAATCCAGGTTATTCACACCCCAAAACCTTTAAGAATGTACACTATACACTTAACAGTGGCTCTCTGTGCTTGTGTGTATGTGCAGAGGAGGGGAAAGTGTTTACTAGGGATCGTCTTTATTTGTTTTTGTTGTTTCGTTGTTTGTTTTTGCTGTACTGGGGATTAAACTCTGCCACTGAGCTGTATCACTAGCCCTCTTCTTACTAAGTTGCCCAGGCTATCCTAAAATTTGTGATCTTCTCAAGAAGCTGGGATTATAAGTGCAGGCTACCACACCTGGCTTGGGATCTTCATTTTTTTTTTAACGTTCTATGTTTTTTGTAAAAATTTGTATAAGTATGCTTTCCTTTTCAAAGGCAAAGCAACAATGAGCAATGAGAAAACTCAAACATTAAGAAACATTTTATTTATTTTTTAAATTTCAACCTATCTTTTCCCAATGTTTTTCACTTTTTAAAAAAATTGTTTAGTTGCGAATGGACACAATGTTTATTTATTTATTTATTTATTTATTTATTTTTATGTGGTGCTGAGGATGGAATCCAGTACCTCACACATGCTAGGCAAGCGCTCTACCACTGAACTATAACCCCAGCCCCAAGAGACATTTTAAATGGCCAAGTATCATCTTTAATGTAAAAGGTCAGCTAAAGACATGGGCTCCTTTCCAAGTACAAAGTAATTTTGGAATATAGGTGAGACCTTTCAGAAAGTTTGCCCATGTACACAGAACTTAAACTTCTACCATAGATAAGCTCCTTTATTTTAACTAGCAAATCATCTTAATAGATGATGCAAGTTTTTACCATGTTGAATCATTCTCCATTTGCTGGGAAAATGTGTCACCCTTAGAATGGGATACTGAAGAAGCTGACTCACCTCTAGTATTCCATTAGCAGAAGTCTTCTCTGGAGCCATGTAGACACTAAGACCTTTCTCATAGCCAGACCTCCTTTTAGCTCAAGTACCATCCTGGGCCCTAGAAGCTTCTATCAGGGATTACTCTCAGAGAATAAGTCCTCTGAGATTTCACCTTCCACTCTGTTACTGGCTAACTGTATCTACTTAGGCAAGTCCTCCAACTCTTGGGAGTTGATGATGCCTCTGAAAAAGATGAGTATTATTTATTTGGAGAAAGGACTTAGAGTTGTTAAAAAAAAAATCTATATCCAAACTCCTTGGCTATCTGTAGCAATTCTCCTGGGAACTCTCCTTGGTTACTATAAAAATAGGTGGTTAAATTCAGTGCAGGTTCAGGATGCAGCGTGTGTCTTTGATTAACTTATCCGGTGTCAGTTGGAAGATGTGACATGGTATTATAAATGGAATAGGTTCATGTCTCCACAAAAATACATAGATTGGAATTGTAGAAAGAAACTGGGAGATGGGGGAATGTTTTCAGCAGCATGGAGATTTGAAGTGACCTCTATTTCTACCTGGGTTTAGAAAAACATTTTCAAGCCTCAAATTATTTTCTAAGCACTTTCATAGTAAAAGGGATGGTCTAGGTTGTCCCTTTTTAGAAACAACTTGGATTTTAAAAGAACAACTCTTTCTACCCTTCAGTATCTTCAAACACACACACACACACACACACACACACACACACACATGAGTTCTTCATCATTCTCCATGCTAGTGAATTGCAGAGCATTTGCTTTGAAGGTGAAAGCAGACAACTCAGCTCCCACCATGTAGAAATTGGCATGTAGAAACTAGTCAATTATTGCCCTAGTGTATGAATTTTTCAAAAAGAAGTGAGAAAGTTTGACTTTTTATTTCACCTCCCAGTTTTCAAATATTGGCAACCAATCCAATTTCTATAAACCATGTACAGGCTGAACAAACATGTTTATTTAACACATTTCACCTGAGTCACCAGTTTGGACCTCTGTTGGAAGGCAATGTAGAATTCTCTCTCTTCTCCAGTAAAGCTCAGGAGATGCCATAAGGTAGCTCTCAAATTCCTTTCAAATCCAGTCTTGGATGGTATCACTCTTGAGGGAGTTTAGACTTAGTAGAAAAATAGGCATTAAATCCCAGTGTGGCCATGATATTGTCACAATGGAGATTTGTATGAAGGGCCAAGGAAGGTGCATTCTTCATCTGTCTTGGGCTGTGTGGAGTGATCAACTCCCTCCTGTGTCCATGTAGAATGGGAGAAGGCCTTCTCCAAAACTCTTCAGAGGATTTCTCTAATGGAAATGGGAAAGGTGTCTCTGGTTATTTCAGAAATTTTTACCTTAAACACAAAAGCTTTTAAATGGTTTCCAACCTATTTATCTTTACAAACATTTGAGGTGACAAGTCCTCCAGGATGCTCTCCTTGGTCCCAGCCCTAAGCAAGTCTCCTGTATCTTCTTCTGTCCCTCATTATGCTTGATACAGCATATTTTTTGGCTACATGGTACAGACTACCAGTTGTCTATTCTCCTATCTCTATTCTCCTATCTCTGACTTTTGGTTAATGCTTGTCAGCCTGGAATAAAAACCATGTTTCCTAGAATGTGCCGTGAGGTGAACTAGGGAACCCAGGCCAGGAATGGTGAAACAATAAGATAGCAGAAACTGTTGGTGTGGCGGTGCACACGTGTAATCCCAGGGGCTCAGGAAGCTGAGGCAAGAGAATTGGAAATTTGTGATCAGCCTCAGCAGCTTAGCAAGGTTCTAAGCAACCCTGTCTCAAAATAAAAAGGGCTGTGAATATGCCTCAATGGTAAAGCACCTCTGGTTTCAATTCCCAGTTCCAAAAAATAAAATTAAAAAAAAAAAAAGATAGCAGGAATTTTAGTCTCTTTAACCCTGGAGTACCAAATCAGCTCTGCAATGTCTACCTGGATTTTCACATGAGGGAGAAATGAAATTGTATGCTGCTGAAGCTATTGGTTCTTGGGTTTTCTCTTAGTTGTAGCTGAATCTAATATGAGCTCATTTTTGTTTGCATGTGTGTCTCCCTTCCTACAAAGTACAAGATCCCTGCTTTCCTGCCAATGACAACACAGTACTGTGTCTGGAACATAGTGATGCCAGGCAAGTGTCTATTGACTGAATGTATGAATACAAGAAAGAAAGATGTCTAACAGTTGATTAGGGCAAAGTCCAGGGTAAAGTGAAAAAAGACTTTGCCAGTGGAAGGATGATGACTTGTAATTTAACTTCAGCTTAAGACAACATTAATTCTATAAATTAATGAGCATCTTTTTTATTTTTTTACTTGTTCTAATTAGTTATACATGAAAGCAGAATGCATTTTGATTCATTGTACACACACGGAGCACAGCTTTTCATTTTGCTGGTGTACACAATGTAGAGTCACACCACACATGCAGTTATGCATGTACCTAGGGTAATGATGTTCATCTAATTCCACCATGTTTTCTACCCCCATTCCCTCTCCCCTCCCCGTCTCCTTAGCCCAATTAAAGTTCTTCCATTCTCCCCCACAATCGCCCCCATTATGGATCAGCATCCACTTATCAGAGAAAATATCAGGCCTTTGGTTTTTGGGGGATTGGCTTACTTTGCTTAGCATGATATTTTCCAACTTCATCCATTTACCTGCAAATGCCATAATTTTTTTTTCTCTTTTAATGCTGAGTAATATTCCATTGTGTATGTATACCACAGTTTCTTTATCCATTCATCTGTTGAAGAGCATCTAAGTAGGTTTATAGTTTAGCTATTGTGTATTGAGCTGCTATGAACATTGCTGTGGCTGTGTCACTACAATATCCTGATTTTAAGTCCTTTGGGTATAGACCGAGGAGTGGGATAGCTGGGTCAAATGGTGGTTCCATTCCAAGTTTTCTAAGGAATCTCCATACTGTTTTCCAGAGTGGTTGTACCAATTTGCAGTGCCACCAGCAACGTATGAGTGTACCTTTTTTTCTACATCCTCACCAACACTTATTATTGCTTGTATTCTTGATAATTGCCATTCTGACTGGAGTGAGATGAAATCTTAGAGTAGTTTTTTAAATTTTATTAAAAAACCATTTCTTATTCTAATCCGTTATATGATAGCAGAATGCATTACAATGCATATTACACATATAGAGCACAATTTTTCATACTTCTGGTTGTACATGAAGTTTAATCACACCATTTGTGTCTTCATACATGTACTTAGGGTAATGATGTCCATCTCATTCCACTATCTTTTTTACCCCCAGACCCCCTCCCTTCCCCTTCCACCCCTTTGTCCTATCTAGAGTTCATCTAATCCTCTCATGCTCCCCCTCCCAACCCTACTATGAATCAGCCTCCTTATATCAAAGAAAACATTTAGCATTTTGGTTTTTTGGTATTGGCTAACTTCACTTAGAATTATATTCTTTAACTCCATCCATTTATCTGCAAATGCCATGATTTTATTCTCTTTTATTGCTGAGTAATATTTCATTCTGTATATATATCACATTTTCTTTATCTATTTATCTACTCAAGGGCATCTAGGTTGGATCCACAGTTTAGCTATTGTGAATTGTGCTGCTATAAACTTTGATGTGGCTGTGACCTATAGTATGATGTTTTTAAGTCCTTTGGGTATAGACTAAGGAGTGGGATAGCTGGGTCAAATGGTGGTTTCATTCCCAGATTTCCAAGGAATCTCCATACTGTTTTCCATATTGGCTGTACCAATTTGCAGTTCCACCAGCAGTGTATGAGTGTGCCTTTCTCCCCACATCCTCACTAACACTTATCGTTGTTTGTGTTCTTAATAGCTGTCATTCTGATTGGAGTGAGATGAAATCTTAGAGAAGTTTTGATTTGCGTTTCTCTAATTAATTGAGAAGTTGAACATTTTTTCAGATATTTGTTGATTGATTGTATATCTTCTTCTGAGAAGTGTCTGTTTAGTTCCTTAACCCATTTGTGAGCATCTATTTTATTTCAGGCACAATGTCAAGTGATGTTTTGATGGTGGTGCAAAAGATAGACAAAAATGTCAGCTCTCGTCCAGGTTGTTCTTCAAGCGAAAAACATAATAAACAAACAAGAACATATGAGGTAGAGCTATGTCCTATGATAAAAATAAAACTTCATGATGGAATGAACTACATTAGACTGGGTGGTGATGGAAAGTTTTAATAGCAGGTAACATTTATGCTGAGACCTGAAGGACAAGAAGTCCAGATCAGGAGGAGGGATATTTGAATCAGAACAGTTAGTACAAAAGGCCTGAAGTATCTTTTGTTTAATTTTTTTTTTTTTTTTAATCAATGAAGAGGCAAAGGCCTTTGGAAGCATAGGGAGTGAGGGTGAATGGTGACTGGTGGACAGGGTCCAGGACCTGGATGCCAAGTAAGAAGCTAGACCTTATTACAAGGGCAATGGGAAGCCACTGGAGCCTTTAAGCCAAGGATTGACATATTCTGATTTACATTTTTAAAGAGTCACTCTGGCTCCCATAAGGAGAATTGATTATTGGAGGGTAATGACAGAAAGCAACAATGTTTTTGTTATCTGTTTCTGTATAGCCACATCTATAACTTACTACCTTTAAGTTACTATATTTTCTCACTGCTTTGTGGGTCAGGAACTGTGAGAAGGATTCAACTGAGCAGTTTATCTCTGATTCATGAGACATCAGTTGGGGTGACAGAGGCTGGAGGATCCCTTTCCAAGATGGTTTCTTCTTGCACAGGTGTGATGCCCTTGTGTTTCTGGACTTTTCTCTTCTTTCATGTGGCAACTCATTTTCTAGGCCCTATTCATGTGGCTTCTCACAGTCTGCTTGTCTCAGGGAAGTTCTACTTCTTACATGAAAACTCATTTCTAAGGGAAAGGAATCCTACCCAGTATTCTACCTGGAACTGACCCCACAATACATTAATTATTTCCTTCATGCTCATTAGTCAAAGTCATCAAAGAGCTCAACCAGATTAAAATGAGTGCAGAAATAGACCTCATCTACTCATGAGGAACAGGGTCACATTACAGAAAGACAGAGTAGGGAGAGAGATACTGTTGAAGCCATCTTTGGAAAATACAATATTTCACAAGTGAAGGGCTACTCCAGTAATTCAGGTAAGAACTGATGGCCACTTAGATTTGGATGTTTGCACTAGAGAAGAAAAAGGTATGGATTCCAAAGAATATATGACAGGACACATGGGAACTATAAAGCACTAACAAATGCATCTGAGTGTTTGTCAATTGAACTGCACCGTGTAAGATTACATGATGAGTGTTATCCACCACCAACAAAAGTAAGTCACAAATATATCTGATCTGTTCATAGGACATATACATGATTCTCATGCTTCAAAAATGTGTTTTGTTTTAAAGCATTGGTTGTTAGGGCAAGGAGTTGATGAAGCCTGGATATCAGAGGTATGCGATGAGGTAAAAGTATAGACTATGGAGGCCAGGGCTTGCCATGTCCTGTATCTAAGTGTGCTTCAGAGGATAAAGAGGGTCTAGCAACATTATATTTTCAAAGGCTTCATGGAAATGAGTGTATGTGACCACAGAAAGATCTGGGTAGTTTTTACTTCACACATTTGGTTACTTGAGTAGACAGTTCTTAAGGAATGCACCAAAGAGTGTATGTGAAAAAGGAGCATTTTGGGGGAAACAATATTGCTGGGAGCTCTTTTCCCACTTTATTATATGACAGAATTACCCAGAAACTTGCCCAGATTCACCCAGTGAATTATTGGTAGAGCTGGTGCTAAAACACAGGAATCCTGATTCCATTATGGGATTCTTTCCACCGCATCACCTGCCATTCTGCCCAGAACACAGCTTTGTTCTGTTCTTTGGTCATACTGAGCACTTGCTATATTGCTCAAGGGACTTTTAAATAGTACCAGAGGCTATTAGAAGAGGTTGTGAACAAATCGAATCTGTTTCCACTACTGGAAAAATAATTCTAAAATATGCTTTGCTAATTTTACTCAGTTGCTTCTCTCTGAGGAACAGACAGTACATAATGTTCATGTGAAACATCCTTACAGTGAGACCACTTCCTATGTGGCTAAATGTGTCACAGAATATTTTTTAAAATTCACAAATGGCCTAAGATTCTGTCACCCTATAACTCTCTGTTCTTACATCTGTACCAAAATAACAGTTCATGATGACCAAAATCTTTTGGATTAGAAAGTAAGAAAAACAAATGATCTTTACTGCACATGATGGGGGAAGGGGGGTTATGAGTATATTACAGCCAATGTTTGTACACGCAACTTCTATTTTATACATATGGATGCATGATTTTTATTTTTATTTTCTCAATAATGTGGGCAGAGCTCTACTTCACACATGGGTAAAAATTTATATATTCTAAACATTGTAATTTCATTTCAACTACTTTTAATTTCTTCAGTATTTAGCCAAATAAAATAATTTGCTTCTATTCATTTTTTTAAAAAAAATTGATTACTCTGATTGTAATTGGCATTTCTGCCACCCTCTTTCTATTTACTGGGATGAGATTAATGGCCCAAAGACCAATGTTTTCCCATGTAGGTTTTGTTTCACATTTGAGCTTATTTGAACAGTTATTACCTCCCCACACACTTAAAGGATCTATAAAATATTGCTCCTTGATCCCTGCATAAGAAGCAATTTGTTGGCTTTAGTGTTGGAAGGCAATACCTTGGGATTGGTGCCTGGGAATGTGTAAATCTTGCCCGTGGATTTCGCTGTCTGTTCAACAAGATTGCACCACTAAAAGCTCACACCTTTATTATGTTTCACATGTTATATTGCACTGACAAGTTTAACTGCATCCAAAACTTGGGCCAGGTGGTGTTTAAATCCCAAATACCTTAAAATTAGAATGCCTCGGGCAAGAAAAACTGACTATTCAGTAGGCACAAGTTGTAATATTTCAGGCAGAACGTGTCAAAATCAGCATTTTGACCATAGATTTTTCTAGCACATTTACATTAACCTTTATGCATCTCATAAGGGTTTTAAAACAGTTGCTTCAACAGTGTTTTTCTGTTGGTCTTCATTAAATCATCAATATTAATTATTTTGAAAGTCTCTTTTAGAATCCCAGAAGCTGTCTCTTTCCCAACCCCCACTTAAAGCACTTTCTCTTAGGCCTAAAAATTCAAGTACTCTCTTAACCAAGTGCAGACTGAAATATTTCACTATGGATTTGAACAGGAGCCAAGACTGACGATGAAAGGAAAAGTTCTCCCTATAAAAGGTTTATTGTCAGAGCTTTCTGAAGATGTGGATTTTTTCTAACACAGGCTACCAACATTTTCACAAACATTGATGCAGTCCTCTCCACCTCCCCTAAACCCATGATTCAGGTCCTTTTCTCTTAGGAATGCTCTGTGTCTAGCCTTTGACCTTTTGGATAAGCCAAGTCTACCTAACTATTCCCTCCCCCATCAATATAATGTATATTATAAAAAGGAAAGGGGGATGGGTAGCTTAGTCTTCAGCTATTGGAAAAGCACTTGAAATTCCTTGCATTCCTTTGCATTTAACAGCATGTTTGCCTAATCACTGGCTTATTAGGATTAACACAAGCCATTGCTTCAAACTTACTTATTGAAAACAAACTGACTTCTACTATAGATTCCAATTTTTTTCTCTCTGATATCAGCCAAGGGTGAACCTTAAAGTAGCTGTCCTAATTTTGAAGAACAGTACTGGGAAAATACAAAGTTACAAACAAGTGACCTGTTATAATATACTATTCAGTCACACTTTGTCTTGCTCATGAATTTACATGTGGGTAGCCCACGTTATAAACTGTTTTCATTTAAAGGGTTTCTCTTGCCTCTTTTGAATTGACATGTACAATAACCTGATGACTAAAATGATTTTACCACACTTATCTCATAGAATGATGGAGATCCTTAGGCTTTGAATTCTTATGAAAATAAAGCATTTTTTAAAAATCACAAATTTAGCTTCAGATTTCCTCTTATACTTCATACAAGCCTACGGTTCAATACAGATTTTCCAAACAGATTACTTTATATGCAAAGATATTTCTCAAAAGATTTTCAAAGACAATCATTGTCGTATTTTCTTTCATAGTCTAATTCATTGCCATATCCCAATAAAGTACCTAAAATAGCTCCTGACATACAGTAGGCACTCAATAAATCCTGTTTGAAGACTGAATACATCTGCTAGATTGCTCCCAATAACTCGAGATGGTTTATAAAAATATTTAATAGCATACACTCAATTAGGTAAATATTTCTTTATTAAATGATTAATTCCATAAATAATTTCTTTTCACTGAATATAAAATTAAAATCATTTACAAATTATTCCAGTATTACATTTCCCCTCCCCCCCAAAAGCTACATTTTGATAAATAAAAACATTCAGTCTTAAAACACCTGATTTCTGTTTGCAGTTTCGAGTGCAGGTAGCTGCCTCTAACGGACACTCATAGAGTGTCCCCCTCAGGAAGGGAGGGAAGGCCCTCCCATTTACTTCTGCCAAAGGACAAACGAAGGCTTCCACTGCCCAACCAATCTTATTATCTCTATTACAACTGTAGAACCCAAAGGGGGGAAAAAAAAGCCTAGAGAAAAATACGCTTAGCAAATAATTTACAAACAGAAAACAGAACATCATCAACACCACAAGCTCCAAAATGAAGCAGTAAGATGTGCTCCAATACTATGAAGCAAAGTAATCTCCAATCGCGGCTGCATTAGTGTCCATCTGAACCAGCCCCCTTGGCAGTTTCGAAATACCTCAATGCTACTCAAGAACGAGCAAGGCATCCCTTCTACAAGAGTCCCTTCACCCACACCGCCCCCACCCATGTCTCCGTGATTCTTACACTCCAATCCCTCCTTTGTCCACCCTGGCACTGGAAACCCCGGTAGCATTTAGTCCCTAAATTTGTGAATGTCATTGAACAGCCTGTAGAAGGGAAATGCTGCCTCGTTGGCATGTGGGCAGTTGTAGTTGCATTTGCAGGACTGGATCATCATGACGTTCTTGGAAAACGTCTCCCCATCTTCGCAGCGGAACCTCATCTTGACAGTCCTGGTCTGCTGAGGTGTGCAGCATCGGCCGTCCACACAAGAGCCACAGTACTTGGGCCGGTACTTCTTCACACTCGAACATCCAGCGTAAGTATACCTGACTGGTTCAAGGGCTTTCTTGGTCTTGCTGCATTTCTTGCCCTTCTGTAAGAAAGAAGCAGAAAGGCAAGTCAGGGATAATATTTCTCTTTCTTGAAAGAAGGGTTTTCATCCCACCTGCTAGCAGGAACAGTCCCCAAGGCACTGAAGGAACTTACTTTCAGGCTGCTGTACACAGGCTGTCCACAAGGCCGCACTTCACAGATCCGGGTTTCTTTCACCAGGCGGCATTCAGGGTTGTCATTGGTAACTCGTGTAGAGATACCAGTTCCACAGGTCTTTGAGCACTGGGACCATGAAGTTGTTTGAACAATACATTTCTGGCCATGCAAAGGGTTGTAAAGGATTCGAGGTTCCATGCCAAAGACTAGAGAGAGAAACAAAATGGATTTCTCAGAGGCATGCTGACACACAAAGATCCAAGTACTAGTGCCTGAAACTTCAGACTAGGAATGTGTTTCAGTACATTATCTTAAGGGCTCTACTTACCAGGGAGCCGCTTCAGCAAGCCTCCTTTTCCAACTGCAATTAATTCATTGTTTCTGGTTAACTCCACCTCGGAGGCATCGAATCCCAGTCCCTTGCCAAGGAGATCATCCTGGTCATCCATGGGGTCCTTGCCACCATCCTCATCACAGACCCACTCCTCGCAGCACTGTCCGGTGACTTTGACCAGCCGGGGATTGGGACAGCCCAAGTTGGGGAGAGACAGTTCTTGGGGACACAGAGGAATGCAGCCCACTGCGCCATCTATACAAGTGCACTGATGTTTACAGTTGGGCTGGAAGCTTTCCCCGTTCTGATAGATTCTGGAGTTATATTCACAGGGTCTGCCCTCTGACTGAGCTGCAAAGATCACCAAAAGAGAAAGAGAGAGGATAAGGCTAAGATTCTCAATCATGGCCTGAAGCTCATGCATATTTTCTGCCGTTAAATTCAATTTATGGTAAAGTTCCCTACAATTCCCCTGAGACTCCAGACCAGAACAATAAGTTAGTCAGGAATCACTTTTCCGTATGCGCTTTTCGTTGGGCCCAGACACACTGAATTGCATTCCAGACTGCTGAAATCATGTGCCTTTCTGCCAAGCTACCAACAACAAAGCATCACCATACATGGTCTCAAAATTACTAAACTTCTGGACTATGGGGACTATTATTTTTTTTAAAGGGGCCAAACCACAAGCATCTTACCTCTGCAGATCCCCTTCAGAGCGGTGGAGCTGGCGCCGAAATTGCATTCCAGCCCCTTGGTGTGGTCGCAGGGCTGCATTTTGCTGCAGTCCTCGTTGAGCTGCTTGGCGCAGACCTTGCAGCAGCCACAGCCATCCCTGACCAGCCCAACTCCCGGGGCGCACTTGGGCACCTCCAGGGGGCACTGGCAGGCGGCGGGGCAGGTGGAGAGCGCCTGGAAGCGGGAGAAGAAACAGATGAGCCTCGCTGCGGTGAGCAGGAGAAGCGCCCAGGCTGCCCCGGGGAGGGAAGGGGGGTCTCTGACTCTGTCGACTGGAGGAAGTCTCTGATCCATCCAGCCCTCCAGGCCACTCCAGCGGCTTCGCCCATCAAGAGGCCCCGACAAGTCATCTAGGGGCTTAAAGAAACAGCTACCTTTAAACGCCTCTAAACTTTTTAGTCTAGCTTTTTCCTGACGTGGGCAATCTGGGACAAGGGAAAGGGACCGGACAGCCGACGGGAAAGCGGTGGCAAAAGAGTCCAACTCACCAGCCTGGTCAAATGGAGAAGGGTGACGGCGACGGCGAGCGCCCTGGCGGTGCGGGAGCTCATTGTGGCGCGCAGGAGGAGCTGGGACGATCGCGGCGACAAGGACTCCAACGAACTGGTGCACAGTGGACAGGCCCGGCGCGGCTGGGTCTGCGCTGTAGGTCGGGTGAGCAACCACGCGAGGGCCGAAGCGTTGAGCGTCTGGCTGCGGGCGTCCTTCTCTCGAGGTTCTTGCGGAGGAGGCACTGAGGGCGCGGGCGCTGCTCTGGGGCGCTCTCGCTCGCGGTCTGCCCAGGCGCCCGGAGCCCGCCTTTTATACCGGCCAGCGGCGGCGCCGCGTGTTGCAGTGACGTCGGCTCTGTCTGCGCGTTCCAGAATTCTCAAACATCTCAGGAATGTTGGTTGGCGCGGGCCGCTGCCAAGCGCCTCCCCTGGCTCCATTGCACCTTTTTTTTTTTTTTTTTTTTGGGCCCGAATCCATCAAGAAAACAATCCGTTTTTTCCACTTAACGACTTCCATTTGGGAGGGATCCTTTGGCCGTGATGATGGTGATGGTGATGGAAAGGTCGTAGAGGGGCGGAGGGGATTGTTCACAACTTTGCCAGGACATGGAGGGTGGGAGGACCTGAGAGGGAGGAACAAAAGTCGTTTTGTTTGGTGATGCAGGGTTGACCGGGCAGCCACGGAAGCCCTCACCCAGGAAAGCAGAGAGTTGTTTGCTTGTTTACAGCGAAGGTGAGAGTCAAGTTATCTATTGAGAATCCAAAGGGGAGGGGGGAGTGTGTCTCTGGGCCTGAAATCTATTTGTGGACTTCAAAGAGGCATGCTCGGATCAAGTCCCAAAGCTTTGGCATGATGTTTATTAGCCCAGTTAAATGTATTGCAAATTAATACCCACAGTGGCATTTATGAATGAGAGGGGAAAAACATCAACTTCCCTCATCGCCTGGCAAATTCCCAGGCAGAGGTCTTCCCCCCCTCCACCACCCCCCTCCTTGGTATGTTGTACTTGTTTGTTTTTGGAGGTTCCCACTTTAGTTCCAGCCCACTGCCTGGGTTGGAAGTCCAAGAGGAAACTAACTCTGGGAGTTCTCCGGGAGGCTGACTTATACTTCCTTACGGATGCGGGAGACCGGGTAAGCCCTCCCAGCCTCCCTCCGCGGGCAGCCGGGGATGTGAACTAAGCAGTGAGCCAGAAGTCGAGGGGACCACCGTGGAGTGATTTGGCTTGAAATCATCACCTACGAATGCTGCCAGGCCCAAACAGATTTCAGCAGTATAGTTGTGCCCGGTAGATCTCTGGAAAAGGTAGAATCCTTACAGCTGAAAGTTTTGCGGGATCTTTAATTCCTTTCCTTGGGAACCTTCAGAAACCTTCCATTTCAAATGAATTGCAATGCCTAAGTACAGAATAATAAAGAATTTAGGATGTAACATGCTTTAATAAAAATGTCAACAGATTTTAAGATCCTGTTCTACCATGAACGCACAGTAAGGGACCCCTCACAAGACAATTTATATGAACATCACCAATGTGTTAGTGTGGTTTATTTTTCCTAAAAGTTTCAAAAATTATCTTCTTGTATAATTTAAAGAAAAGCATTATGTCTGGTTCCCCTTCGTATATGCTTTAGTATGACCACTCTTCCTTTTTAATATTTAGGGCTGTTCAGTCTTCACATTTTTGCAGTCTTGGTTAGGGAGGCCTACAGTGCTGACTTTTCTGTGAATTATTCTGATGAACCCAATGAGGAGCTATTGGGATGAAAACACTCCAATGAAGACAATTGTTGCAGGAAAGAGTTAAGTTCATTCATTCAAAAGTGCTCTTTCATAAACTGAAGAGGTATTTGCTGGAGGGCTCTCTGAGGCTCTCTGGGGGTGGGGACTTTTCAAGACAATGGCTTGTCAGGTGTTATGCAAATAAAGGGAGGAAAGTCTGGGCCTTACTCCTTAGGGCAAGCCAATTCATCAATTATTAGAAAACTTCCCCCCCCCCCTAGTGTTTCATTGTTTCCTTCCTGGGAGGAGGGGAGGGGGTGTGTAGGCACAGTACTGGGTGGGAGGAGGTGATGGAGAGAGAGAATGGAGAGGAGGGTTCCTGGCTTCTGCTGTGGCGTCTTTTCTATTTGACTTCATGGTTGTAAGTATTTCCAGATGGTGAATCAGACACCAGACGTAACAATATTTCCATATTTGGGTATAGCAGTAGCCTGCGTTTTTAACATTTTTCTGCCTCTGTTATCCAACCACAAAGCATTCTTGACAGCTTCAAATGTTGTTAAATATAGACTTAACTTCTGTTCCCAGAGCAGGAAATTCTTTGGAATTCCTTGTTTTTCACGCAATCTGCCGATCATGATTTCAAATAAAATTACAATGGGTGATCCAACTGGCCCTATATATCTTGTTCCTTTATTGGGGGAGGGGGAAGCAGCAAAGAGATCCAGTTTGCTGCCCGGCATTCAAATACACAGGCCATTCCGCAGATTCCTTTAAAAATCAGATTAAAGTTTTCTAATAGGGTGTGTGGGGTTTTCCTTCTGGACTTCAACTGGGGAATCTTGGAGAGTGAGAATGCCCCACAGGAGAAACTTAGAAAACTACCATCAGTTGCCCATTTAAAGCAAGGAGTATGTGGTGGGAGGGGAATGGGAAGCTGGAGCTTCAGGGCCAGGAGGTGGGGGAACCGAAGAGACTGGTGTAACCTATGTACATACACAGTCTTTCTATATACCATGTCCCGGTAAGCCTGCTAGCAGACGACTACATCAGGCAAGAACAGCGGATCCTCACGTCCTGCCCAAGGACCATCCAGAAACCCCAGACATCCCGTCGCCTTCTCGGCTGAGAGCGGCAGATCAGTTCATATTGAGAAATAGGAGGGGAAATGTGGAAATGTTTATGGGTAAGTATTACTTCGGTTCCTAATTCTGCATGGCTCTTTTTTGCTCTCTCTCTCCCTGCAGTATGGGTACCCCAGGAGGGAATAACAGAACGCCTCGTTTCCTTGGGCTAAAAGCCATGAAGAAGGGGTTGCTTGTCTTCTGCAGCTACTGACTTTGGGCTGAGCGTTACGGAGTCCCTTTCGCAGCTGCTGGTGAATTTTAGATTACCTTCACTGACAGCAACTAAAAACAACTATAACCCTAAACCCGGTGACTCTAGTTTCCTAGCCATTGTACAGTAGTTCCCAAACTTCAACGTGCATCTGAAGCACCTAGCAGGCTGATTGCTAGGCCCCACTCCAGAGTTTGTGATTCGTTACATTTTAACAAGTCCCTAGGTGCTGGCGATGCCGCTGGTACCGGATCACACCCTGGGAACCACAGCCTAGAACAACGGAAGTGCCTGTAAAATAGGTTGTGTGCGTCCGTCCGTGTGTTTATCATCAGAAACTGTCCTGCACACCCAGTCTCACAACTCCACTTTTGATAGCCACCTCAATAAACAAAACAGTGTATTAGAATCCAGCTTTAAGGCGGAGCCCCCGCGACATCCATGGCTCTCCAACACCCTCCTCCTCTGGTCCCCTCTTCTCATTGGCGTGATCGCCAAGAAAGCCAGAGGAAACCAGGATTAGGGTGGCGGCGGCGGGACCCGAGTGGCAGACGCGAGAGTAGGACTAAGTCGGCCCCTGGATCCCTGCGGAGACGGCGAGCCGGGTCCCGCGCCTGGGAGGGCGCGGA
>NW_026000080.1:3478883-3538794 GCF_001458135.2 Marmota marmota marmota
TGAAAGTCTTTAAGACTCCGTCATCCAGCTCCGGGGGGCGGCGGCGGCGGCGGTCCTGGGAGCGAGCTGGGCAACCGCACGGCCGTCGTCGCGTTCCTGAAAAGTGCGCCGCGGCCGCCCACACCCAGGCCTCGGGCCGCGCGGGACCCGGAGCTTGGCGGGCGCGCGGGCCTGCAAGCAGCCTGCGGGATCGCGGCCGCCTCACTTCAACCCGCACCCCTGGGAGATTCGAAGGCGGCCCCGCGCTGCGTGGGAGGCTGGCGCGGAGGGCGCCTCGGCTAGATTGTGTCACTTTTCCCGTCCACCCCGCTGTTGACTCGTCCTCCCAGCGGGGCAGCGAGTTGCCGCTCTGTGCCAGACTTAGAGGGTACGCCCAGGCGGCGGGGGCGGAGGGTGGCGTTGGCTCAGATACGGAGTGACCCCAGCAGGGATGTGGAGTCGCTCTGGGGAAAAGCTCCAAAAGGGCCCGGGTTCTATTGTCTTGGAAGGAATATAAACTAGAGGGATACATGCTTTTTTTCCTCCAGGTCTTCCACAACCCTTTCCTCTCTTCCTCCTCAGTTCCCTATAGCCTTGGGTAAGCTGCTCACCCTCTCTGAATCTTGTGGGCTTCATAAGCATATTAGGAAAGGGGGCAGTGGGTGATAAAACAGGAGCAGTCCCTTTCAGAACTAAATCTTATTACACACACACACACACACACACACACACACGCACACACACACCCCTCCCCATGAAGAAAAGAAACACTTGAAAATGGCTCATTCTATGTCTGGGCACCGTTTTGAAGATGTGCTGTATATTGACTCTAATTGTCTCCTGCCTCATTGAGGCAGGTCCTCTTGCTAACATCATTTTCTACCTAAATGAGGAAATGGAGGCTCAGAAAATAAGAGTCTACTTAGAAGTCACTCACTTAGCAGGTTACAAAAGTGGATTTGACCCAATACATCTTGGTTTAAACAGGTCGGGCACTAAACCACTGGTCTGTATAGCCTTCTCTCTCTTACCTCAGATATTCAGGCCTGTCCCTTCTCGTGGAATTTTCCCTTTATTTAACTTTATCACAATTTGCCCGGGTAGTTTAGGAGAAATGCTTCAGCTAGAAAAATAGTTGATTAATTAACTGAAGCTGCTAATCCCTAAGTATTGCCTATTGTAGTGGGGGAATGGGTTTCCATTTTAACAGAAAAAGCCTTCATACAAACAGGTTTACAGAGTGAACTTTTAGGCACCTTGGCAGGCTAGTGGAAAATAGGACCTTAGGAGTTCTTCTGATACCTCCTAAGCTATATTGAACAGACAGTCTCTACTTCTGGAGTAAGATTTGTCCTGGTGGAGACTAACTGCATTCATAACTGAGCTAAAATTTCTGAGTCATGCACTTGATGGTTTATCAGTCTCAGTAAAGGATAAGAGTCAGCTTTTAACCGGTTCCCACCACCACCACCACCATCACCAAACTGTATGTTATGAGTGCAGTTACATTTATGTTTGAGGACAGATTTTTTGGGGGGAGGATTGGGATGGGGAATTGAACCCAGGAACACTGCACCACCAATCCACATCCCCAGCCTATTTTATTTTTATTTTGAGATAGAGTCTTGCTGAATTCCTCAGGGCCTTGCTAAGTTGCTGAAGCTGGCTTTCAACTTGTGATCCCCTTGCCTCATTCTCCTGAGTCACTGAGCTCACAGGCATGCATCCCGGCTGGTTCTGAGGACAGATTCTTTATCTTCTGAACCCCAGATTTATTCAAAGCTCATGATATGTTGTGACACAGTGCTAGGCATTGTTGACATAAAAAAAAGGCTTTAAACATTGAACTTGCCTGGGGGACTTCGAGGTCTGTTGAAAAAGTGGGTACAGTGTATTGTGTGTGCTTCACTGCCTGAAGAGTTAGGGTGGAACTACATATCTGGATCTGCAAGGATGAGCACACATCTCATCTGATAGCAGGCAAGAACATTTAGGAAAGAGGGAATAGAGCCTTGATAGGTCTAATGTGGCTGGACAATAGGATTCTTCTGGAGTACTGGCAAGAGAGGTCAGCTGAGACCTTCTGCAAATGGCCTAGCCTGTCATGACACTGGGACTTTGCCTGTAGGCAGTGATGAACCATATGAGCTTTTTGCCTTGTCTTCTTCATCTATAAGATAATGGGATTGTTCCAGCTCAGGAGACACACACACAAGTTCATGAAGGATTAAGCTCCATATTGAAATACATGCCTGGCGATTAGTGCCAACTGAAACTTGGTCTAGATGTTGGGCACCATGGGGGGAGGGGGTAAGTGGTTGCCAGGTGAAAATATAGGCCTGTCTTCTCTTTTTAAGAAGAAATAACAGAGATCTGGATTTTTTTGTGGAGTCTTCAAATTTTTAAAATATTGGCAATTAAAATGTTAAAATATTATCTAGGCTGATAGGTAGAAAACAGTATCTGGATTGCCAGTTGTGATCTCCAGGGGGCATATCTAAAAGAATCTATCCTGCTCCAGCCTTTTGAAACTCCTGGTCACCTGGTGTCCATTTAATTGCCAGTTGGAATAGACTTTATTAAAGAATCAGAGCTTCCACCTAGCTCTTGTCAACCAAATTGGAAAAGGTGTCTTTTTCTTATTTTTACTTTATCCACTCCCCAAATAATACTCAGTCTGTCTTCTTCCTCTCCCCCTGAATTAGTGTTTGGCAGCATGATAGGAAACACCTTTAAAAAAAATTTTTTTTAGGGCATCTGTATCCAATGGGAACTGTGTCTGTTTATTTCCTCCACCTGGCATCTATCCACAGGAAGCCAGGCATTTCTACCTAAATCCCTTACCTTACAGAACTTCTTGTCTTGTGATAACACAGAAACATTTCACTGGAAAGAACTGGAAGGCACCTCTCCCACCCCACCCTGCAATCCATCTTCTAGATCTGATTGAGCAATATAAAATTCACTAATTATAAGTCACTATCAAGTAGGTTGGCTCCATCAGGGAATCAAGAATTAACCACTAGCTCTTGTGTTGCATATTTCTGAGAGACCTGTCTCTTAATCACCCACTTACAACCACACATACCACATTCAAAATATAGAAAGGATTTGATTTGTGCACAGAAGATGAGCACACAGATTCTACAGAGAAATTGATGCCATTTATCTGTGCTAGCTTTTTGCAGGTTTGACAGGGAGGAAATCTAGCAATTGGGCTGACAACTGTAATAAGACATAAGATTCTTTTAACATTCAGCATGATGCCTGACACATAGTAAGTGCTTAATAAACTGTAATGACTCCTACTGCTAAGCAACATCATTACCTTAAATTTTACCACAATTAGCATAGAATGAGCTGGCCTTATTCTCTAGAGAATATTCCCTATTCTTTAGGTGAACTCTGATTATAAAATTGGTACAACTTGGGGCTGTAATTTTGACTCAGTGGTAGAATGCTTGCCTAGCTTGTATGAGGCATAAGGGTTTGATTCTCAGCACCACATAAAAGTAAATAAAACAAAGGGATTATGTCCATCTACAACTAAAAAATTAGAAAAAGAGTGGTATAACACTTTGATACATGGTAGACTCATGATTGATTTAAATGATCCATTCATCCCAGGATTGTGGCCTGTACTAGAGTACCAGTAACCATCCAAGAAAGCACTCAAGTGGCCCTGCTTGTCATGACATTGCCACTTTGCCTACAGTCAGCAGTTATAGTTTCCTCATCTATGAAATAATAGGATTGCCCAGGGCAGGGGTCATGTACTCAAGCACCCAAAAGAATCAGGTAGGTAAAAAATGCCATGCCTCAGGATCAGTACCAGGCTGTTCCTTGGCCTTAGCACTGGGGAGCCATAGGGACATTTGGGACCATCCATGGGGCCTGGGTTTTGCCTACCATGAACTAGGTAGTTAAGAAACATGATCTTAGCTCATCCCTATAAACAACTCTGGAAGGTGTTTTATTTCCAATTAAAAGATGAGAAAACTGAGGCTTCTAGAAGTCAGTGACTGGGTACAGGGGCACTGAGCTGTTTAGGTACAGCAATGTCTGTTTCCAAAAGCCATTCTTCTAAGGGACAACATAGTATTTGCCCTCCAGGAATCTGCCTTAAGTTTAGGAACTTGCCTGAAGCTTCTTAACTTTCCCTTAACACCTGACTGTGACTGTGTCACTTAGATATTTTTCTAGATGTCTCTTCAGCTTACTTGTGTTTTCAGTAATTGTGGATCCTCATTTCTTAAGGAGAGTTTGGTAATAAGTGAGTTAAATAATAAAAACGGTTCCCTCCCTAGGACCTTTGCCTGAGCTTGTACCTATTTCCTCTAAAAAGAAAGAGAGAGACAGAGAGGGACAGAAATGTGTCAGAACAGAGGAGGAGGAACTTCTCAGCGATTGAGAGATATGTCTATTGTAAGTTAGTCATCACCCTTTTCTTACCTGAGGCAGGAGGAGCTACTACCTCCCACGACCTGTGGTCACCCTCACAACATGGTTACTAAGCACAAAGCCCTCCAGGCACCAGCCAAGTACACCTTGTGTGTGCTTTTCCACAAGTTGTCCCTGAGCCTTGGGGTTAGAGTTGGAAGTGCCCTAGGTTTTGGCAATAAAGAAAAAGCAAGCAACAATTTGAGGCTAGTCCCAGGTACTTCTGTGAAATCTTTTAC
Organism: Marmota marmota marmota; assembly: GCF_001458135.2. NCBI lineage: Eukaryota > Metazoa > Chordata > Mammalia > Rodentia > Sciuridae > Marmota > Marmota marmota. The sequence goes on from NW_026000080.1 coordinate 3,483,542, forward strand.
CCACTGTCCTTTGGTTAGGTTTTAACTTTGAAAAGAAAAACAAAACAAAACTACAAAACCAACCAGCCAAACAAACAAAAAACACCTGTTTGAAATTTATGAATATGCCTGAATATTTCTGAGGCTTCAGGAAATGCTACTGGGGGGATTATAAAATGTGTAATATATACTAGGGCATTGCTGACCAGCAGATGGACAGTTCAGTTCAATGTAATAAATGTGATATGTGTGGCAGGCTTTATGCAAGGTGGTGAAGCAAAGAGGAATAATATTTGGACTTTGCCATGGTGTTTCTCACAGCCCCGAGCAGATGCAGATGCTTAAACAGATACAACAGCATGGTGGATGGATGCTCCAGGAGCAACACTGGAAGTGCTGACAAGAGAGATCTACCTCTGAGGCCCACCCTTTTAAGATGCAAGGTCTTGATTTGTTTGTGCATTTTGATAAATGAGAGGTGTCTGCCACAGTTACTCCCTAACATACATGTTCCCTTTTGGAGATGGTGACTGCAGAGAACACGTGCATCTTCATGGGAGATTAGTAGACCCCTGAAGTAAGAACCTTCAAGGGAGCCCCTTTAAATGCATTGATTACAGATGAGACCAATCCACCTTCTGATGGGGGTGGGAAGGCAAGTGACATTTACAGGGCACCTTCCATGAGCCAAATGCTTTATAGGTTATCTCACTTAATGTTCAAGAAACAATTAAGAATGTAAAGAGAGAACTATGGAATGGCAGAGAATCTTTGCTAGCTACTCTTTTGACAAGATTATATTCAGGATATTATGTAGAAAACTCAAAAAACTTAACATACCCCAAAAAACCCAAGTAAACTAATTAATAAATGGACAAATGAACTAAACAGAATCTTCTCAAAAGAAGAAATACAAATGGCCAACGAATACCTGAAATAATGTTCAACACCTTTAGCAATTAGGGAAATGCAAACCAAAACTACACAGAGATTTCATCTCACTCCGGTCAGAATGGCAGCCTTCAAGAACATAAACAATAATAAATGCTGCAGAGGATATGGAGAAGAAGGAAAACACTGTTGGTGGGATTGTAAATTAGTAAAACCACTACAGAAATCAGTATGAAGGTGCTGCAAAAAACTAAAAATAGAAGCACCGTATGACCTAGCTGAAAGTCTCCTCAGTATTTATCCTAAAGAATTAAAGTGAGCATACCATAGTGTTACATGCATACCCTGTTTATAGCAGCGCAATTCTCAATAACCAAACTATGGAACCAGCCTGGTTTGTTATGGCTAGGATATGAGGTGTGCCCCCCAAAGCTCCTATTAGTACAGGAATATTCAGAGGTGAAATGATTATATTATGAGAGCTGTAACCTAATCCTACTATGAACCGAATGACTGGGTGTTAACAGTAGGTAGGTGGGCTGTGGCTGGAGGAGGTAGGTCAATGGGGGCATGCCCTAGAAGGGTTCATCTTGCCTACTGCCCCTTCCCCTCTCTCCCCCATCTACACACCCTTATTCCTGACCTTACCAGGGGCTGAGCAGCTTACCTCCTCTGGGCCCTTCCCCTATGATGTTCATGCAGCCTCATCTTGGACCCACAACAATGGAATGGGCTCTCTGTGGATTGAGACCTCTGAAACTGTGAACTCCAAATAAACTTTTCCTCATCTAAGTTGTTCTTGTCAGTTTTGGTTGCAGCAATGCAAACTAGACTTATTCAGTCCTAAAGAGGGTTCCTCTACTCTACTGAGAGAGGAAGGAAGGGAAAGGGGGAAATACTGAGGAACGATACTGGCCAAATTATATTGTTACATCATGTGCACACACGAATACATAATAACGATTCCCACCATTATGTATAAATACAATGCACAAATAAAAAATATGGGGAAAGGAGGCTGGGGCTGTAGCTCAGTGGTAAAGCGCTTGACTCACACGTATGAATCAGTGGGTTCAATCCTTTAGCACCACATAAAAATAAATTAATAAACAAAGATATTGTGTCCATTTACAACTAAAAAAATATTTTAAAAAATAAAATATGGGGAAGGTCATTCTCTGCTTGTAGATGGCCCACTCTCTCTCTCTCTCTAGACAAACTGATAGCGCTCTCTGTTTGAGCCTTTCTTTTCTTTTTCTTTATTTTCACTTCATCCACTCTACTGTCACTTGTAATAGAGTTCTCTTGCATGGCTTTTGGTATCTGACTTAACACAACACACACACACACACACACACACAGGAAAAATAGAGGCTTCTCCAAGATGAACTTTTTGACAACTTTCTATGCTTTAGGAAATGGACATTCAGAGAAGTCTAGAAACTTGGCCAAGATCAGAATTAGAATGTGATCAAACAAGCATTTAACCAGGTCTGTCTGACCTAAGAACTCAAGTTCCCCTACCTTTAGGAGTACTTTTCCTGTTTTTAAAATTATTGTCACCATCCTGCCAGCCCTTTAAACTTGTGTTAGCACATTCAGATCCATTGGTGTTGAAATCTTTGAACTGGATCACTCTCCAGCTTCTAAAAAGAGGTGCAAATTAAAGTGAATGGGATCATTACTGTCATGTCAAGAGAACAAGCCTAGTGATCCTAAGCCCGCACTCACACCTGCTTCTTTGCTAGAGCACCATGTGGGGTGCTTTAGATAGAAGTGGTATCTGTTTTCCAGTGACAGATGACAGGCTGCAGAGGATGTGGTGGAGTATAACTAGAAACAACAAAGGAAGCATGATTTTGAGGATTTTGTGTTTGAAAGAAATGGGAGGTTCCATGACAGATGAAGGCTGCATTCGAGTACTGTGGTATAACCTGGAAGAGTGTCTTGGGAGGAAGTTAGATGGCTGTCTTAAGAGCGTATTGAACAGTGCACTGGGATGTGTGTGTACACATGTGTGTTGTGTGTGTTGAGGAGGTAGGGATAGGAGATGTGGAATGAGCAAGGAAGTAAGGGCTCAAGAGCAAAAGAGAAAGTATCAAGCACTTAGGAGAAGAAAGGCTGAGCTTTATTAGAAGCTTTGAGGCCACATGGTAAGGTCAGTGGGTACCTCTGGCTGTGGAGGGACTTCAGGTTAACTACTGGGTTTCAGTCTCTTTAGCAGTGATCCAGGAATATGAATACCTCAGAGTTACTGGCAGGACTGAGTAAAACTTTAAGGGGTGGCTTTTTGAAAACTGAGATGTGCCCAATTAATGTGACAGCTTGGGATGCATGCTTCAATCTGAATTTTCCACAGAGCCTTTGGGAGGTGAGTAGAATGTTCAGTGATGAACAGAGACGGTCAGTATTCGGAGTGAGCAAGTGATTGGTGGTGGTGGAAGGATAGACTAAGAAGGAGCTTGGTTCTGAAAATCTAGCCAAACTGATAAGAGCAGTATGAATTCTGATGTTCTCATGAATACATTGTCCTTTATGTTATCACAACTCATCTAAACTCCATCTACCTTTCTCTTCCTAGGCTTTCTGCACTTCCCAGGTCATTGCTCTACTGTTTTGAATAGAAAAGAAGTCCTTGAGTCCTAGCACAGGAAAGGTGACGGAAAGAGTAGACTTTCGGAGCTGGCCATTCTGCAAACACTGTTTTCAAGGGCTGCAACTGTGAGGGCTGGGGATAGAGAGGGAGGAAGATGGGGGTGGGGACAACCTCATGGAAGACTTCTGAAGTGAGAATCATGACCATTTCCACCTGAAATCACTTCTCCAGTTATTACTTGCTAACCATTTGGAACCAAATGTGGTTAATTTAGCGCCACGCTGGAAATCTTATCATGTGACCCACATCCTCGGGCCAGGGACATCCAGGTTTTGATGCTTTGAAAACACCTCTTTGGAACGCAACTTGGTGTCGGTTCATAGGAACTTCGAAGTGTGCCGAGCTGTGAGTCATCTCCTGTCTGCTGCCTCCCACAGCACTGTGGGAAAGGGATGGGCAGATTGGTTTAGATAAAACCTGGACCCACCCAAACTCTCACTGAAAGCTGGAAACACACGTTAGAAAGTCTTTTAAAACATCTAATTGAACTCGGAAAAGAGATAACAAGCCTCTACTTTGGCTTTAATTTGGATATGAAGTCTGGTTTTGTTTCCAGCCTCTCATGTGGGTGATCTCTATGACCCTTCAGCTGTCTAGGGGGTTCACTCCTGCCTTTTAAAATACATCTATGAAATGATTGCACTGTGCTAGGGTTTGAGGATACAGAGATGACTACAATGTGGTCTCTGACATTGAGGATGGCATGGTCTAAGAGGGGCGAGAGCTGGTGTAAACACTGTGTGTGGATATACTGTGAAGTGGGTGACTTCATAAACATGCAGTATACAGGAGCTGCTCCTGGAGTCCTACCTGAGTAGGGGCCCAGACTAGGAATGCAGTCTTCTTACGCTGGATGGTGCAGCTCTTGAACTTCCAATGCTTTCTCTGTAGAGCTTAGAAAGGCAAGCTATGTTTCTCTCTGCTTGCAGTTTGACTATGCTTAGAACATTATCAGTATGAGACTTAAGGATTCTCTAACAGCCTCTCTATCCTAAAGGGTTGGATATTTTTATCCAAGTGGTCTTTCCACTTTACTTAGCAAGCAGTCTAGGACTTTTGTTTGTAGTCTTCTGGGTAAACTTGTATCTTCCAGTGTTCTACTGAAGCTAGTGGACTTGTGACTTACATTCTTGGCCTCACCTGAGGTGGTACATGATGGAACTCAGCTTCTGTAGTATTGTTTGAAAGGTGAGACCAGTTATTATAAACCTTGTCACAACGAAAATGAACAACAAGGGAGCACATAAGGGCAAAAGAACCACACTCCACGATTCCTTTATACTTGGTAGCATTTGGAAGTATTGTTTAATTTGATTCCCCATTGTTTATGAGTGCCATCTAGCTTTATTTCTTTTTTTCTTCTATTTACTTTGGTTTTAATTTTCTCTTTTTGTTTAGTTTCTTAATGTGGAAGTTGAGGCACTGATTTAATCCTTTTACTTTCTATTACGTGCAAGTTTCCTCTTTTTTAATATGCACAAACTTCCCTCTACTCCTATTTCTACTGCATCTTACGAATGTTTATATATTATGCTTTGAAGTTCAAAAGATTTTCTAATTCTCTTTTTAATTTATTTTTGACTTTTGGAGTATTTAGAAGTGTGTTATTTAGGATCCAAATTTTGGATACTTTCTATGTATCAGTTTGTTTGTTTGTTGGTACTGGGGATTGAACTCAGGGGCACTCAACCACTGAGCCACATCCCCAGCCCTATTTTGTATTTTATTTAGAGACAGAGTCTCACCGAGTGGCTTAGCACCTTGCTTTTGCTGAGGCTGGCTTTGAACTCGTGATCCTCCTGCTTCAGCCTGTAGAGCTGCTGGGATTACAGGTGTGTACTACTGTGCCGTGGCTATTTTTATTTTTGAGACAGGGTCTTAGTAAGTTGTAGAGGCTGGCCTCAAACTTGTGATCCTTTGCCTTAGTCTCCCAAGTAGCTGGGATTGCCAGCATGTACCACCATCCTCAGCTTTAATGTATTTTGAATAAAGCATCTCTTGACATTTCTGTGTTCATTAAAGCTATTATGTTGTTCTTGAAAATTCAGCAATCCTCTAAAATTTATCTCTACTAATTATATTTTTTTGAGACAGAACCTTACAAGTTGCTGAGTCTGGCTTTGAACTTACAGTCCTCCTGCCTCAGTCTCCTGGGTCACTGGGGTTTTAGGTGTGTACCACCATGCCCAGCCCTTATAATTTTATGTATCAACTTGACTGGGCCACAGGGTACCCAAGTATTTGGTCAGACATTGTTCTGGGTGTGTCTGTGAGGATGTTTTTGAATGAACTTAACTTTTGAGTCAGTAGACTAAGTAAAGCATATTGTCCTCTCCAATGTGGGTGAGGCTTATTCAATTAATTAAAGGTCTTAATAGAACAAGGCTTTCCCTCCTGTAAGGGAAAATTCTTCCTGCATGACTGTCTTTGAGCTGGGACATGGATTTTTTTCCCCCCTGACTTGAGAGTTAAACGGCCACCTTGGTTCTCCCTGGGTCTCAAGCCTGTTGACTTTGAGACTGGAACTACACCATCAGTCCTCTTGGGGCTCCAGCTTACCAATGACTGATCTTGGGTTTTTGTTGTTGTTGTTGTTGTTGTTGTTGTTGTTGTTTGTTTGTGGTGCTGGGGATTGAACCCAGGGCCTTGTGCATGCTAGGCAAGCACTCTATCAACTAAGCTATATCCCCAGCCCCTTTGATCTTGGGTTTTATTGGTCTTCATACTTGCATGAGCTAGATCCTTATAATAAGCCTCGGTCTCTGTCTTTCTGTTTTAGTCAGCTTTTTCACTGCTGTGACCAAAAGACCTGAACAACAGTTTTAGAGGAGGAAAAGTTTATTTGGGGCTCAACAGTTTCAGAGGTCTCATCCATAGACTGATAGCTCCATTCCTCAGGGCCTGAAGTAAGGCAGGACATCATGGTAGAAGAGTGTGGTGAAGGAAAGATGTTCAGGACATCACACTAAGAAGCAGAGAGACAGTTCTGCTCAACAAAATATATACCACAAAGAAACACCCCCAACGGCCCACCTCCACCAGCCATGCCCTCCCTGCTTCAGTTATGGCCCAGTTAATCCCTATCAGTGGATTAATGCACTGATTAAGTTGACTCAATCATAACCCAATTATTTCTCCTCTAAGCTTTCTTGCATTGTCTTACACATGAGCTTTTGGGGGACACCTCATCTCAAAACCATAACTAACTCATTCTCTCTCTCTCTCTCTCTCTCTACACACATACACACACACACACACACACACATTTTGGATTCTATTTCTCTGGAGAACCCTGACTAATCTAAACATCCTCCTTATCCCAAGTAATACTCATTACTCTGAAATCTACTTCCTACTCTGGTTGTCTTTTGGTATTTATATGATTTTATCCTTTTATTTTTAACCCACTTGTAAAATGAGTTTCTTGTAATTTGGTTGTGCCTTTTTATCCAAAGTGATATTTTCTACTTTGTAATTGAAGTGTTTAGATCATTCACTTTTTATGTGATTATTAATATAGTTAGGATTATCATATTGCTGTTTTCTGTTTGTTCCATCTGTTCTTTATTTTTTTTTTCACTTTTCCTTTCTGGGATTGAATTTTTTAATGATACATCATTACATTTTGCTTCTTTTATTAGCTTGCAAACTATAAACTGTATACTATGTATACTGTATAGTATACATTTTAAGTTTGTCACAGTCTACCTTCAAATGACATCTACTGTTTCACATATAAAGACCTTACAGGAGCCTTTATGCAGTTTTAGCTATGTGTTCTATTTCTATGTACATTGTAAGCTCCATAAAACATTTTAGATATTTTATATTAAATAGTCAATTATCTTCTGAAAGATACATAAAGTCAGAAAAAGTCTTTTATGTTTACCCATAAACTTGCTGTTGCTGATGCTTTTCATTCCTTCGTTTGGATCCACAGATAATATTTTTGCTTCTGCTTTAAGTTACTTCTTTCAATCTTTCTTGTGCAGGTGTGCTGGTGATGAACTCTTTCAGTTTTTGTATGTCTTAAGAAGGTTTTGTTTCATTTAATTTTTATTTTAAAACAATATAGGCCCACGGGAAATTGCAAAAACAGGACATAGAATCAATTCCATGTAACCTTCATCCAGCTTTCTCCTTTAGTGCCATCTTATGTTATCAAAGCTATGACACTGGCCAATGGTACTGTTAACTATCCTACAGACTTTGATCAACTTCTACCAGTTGTTTTATGCACTTATTTGTGTATTTATTGTCATTCTTTTTTTTTTCTTTTATGGCACCAGGGATTGAACCCAGGGATGCTTTACTAGTGAGCCACATGCCCAGCCCCATTCCTTTTTTTTTTTTTTTTTTAATTTAGAGACAGTGTTTTGCTGAGTTGCTTGGAGCCTCACTAAATTGCTGAGGCTGGATTTGAACTTATGATCCTCCTGCCTCAGGCTCCTGAGCCACTGGGATTACAGTCATGTACCATGGCGTCCAGCTTTACTTTCATTCTTGACTGCATTTTGAATTCTAAGCATTTTTTCTTTTATTACTTTAAAGTAATAAATAAAGTGTTGTGTTGTTCTGAATAGAAACACGCTGCCATTCAAAAGTTTACTCTTCTCTATACGATTTATCTTTTATGTGGCTAGTTTTAAGAATTTTTTTTCTTTATTACCAGTTTTGAAACAATTTGATGATGGTGTGCCCTAGTGCAGTTTTCTTCATGCTTTTGCCCTTCATGTTCTTGGATCTGAACACTTTAAATTTTTATTAAATCTGGGGGGAAATCCAGCTATGATTTATTCTGTTTTTGGTCTTACACATTCCCTTGCTTGTACTTGAAAACTCCAATTACATGCGTATTAGGTCTCTTGTAGTTTTCATTAGCTCACTGAAACTCTTTTTTACTTTTAGCCTTTTCTTTTTCTCTGTGTTTCATTCTGGAAAATTTTCATGCTGTGTCTTCAAGTGTATATTTTTCAGTGCCAGGAATTGAACTCAGGGCCTTGTGCATGCTGAGCTATATCTCCAGCCCTAACCTTTATTATTATTTTTAATGACAGTATATACTCTGCTGTTAATCACTTTGGTTGTATTTTTCATTGAAGACATTGTGGTTTTAACCCTAGAAGCTTGATTTGGATCTTTTAAAATATCTTCTATGTTGCTACTTACCATGCTTACTCTTTCCATGACCTTGTTGAATATTTGGAATATATGTATAATAACTCTTTTAATGTACTTGTCTACTAATTCTATTATGTGTATCATTTATGGGCATGTTTCTATTGTTTCAACTTTCTTTTACTTTACATTATATTTTTCTGCTTACTTGTGTGCCTGATAATCTTTGACTGGCTGTTAGACACTGTGGATTTTATTCTGTTGAGTGCTAGATATATTTACATTCCTAAAACTGTTCCTGGATTTTGTTCTGGAACACAGTTAAGTTACTTGGAAACAGTTTAATCCTTTCAAGTCTTGCTTCTAAGCTTTGTTAGAGACAGAGCAGCATTTAGTCTAGGGTTAATTTGTCCCCACTACTAAGGCAAAGCTCTTTGAATACTCCACCTGATATCCCATAATTTATGAAGTTTTAACCGTTCAGGATGCTGGGAACACAAAACATTTCCAGCTCAATGTATGTTCTAAGGATTGTTCCCTCTGTTTCTTTTAGGCAATTTGTCCCCCACCCTAGGGTAGTTTCCTCCCCTGAATGCACTGATCAGTACTTAGTTGAAAACATGAGGGGTGACTTTTTCAGATCTGTGAAGTTATCTCTGTGTGTAGTTTTTTCCTGTCCAGTAGTCTGCCCTTTACTCTAAACACTTTGGCTTCAAGCACCAGGCTCTGTCTGACCACTTGGCCTGGTCTGATGGCTGACCAGGTTTCTTCTGACTGTGCTGCAGCTCAGATACACTTTTCAAGCAGTCAACTAAGAGTGATGGTAAGTCTTACATCTTTTATTTCCCCACTCTGTTTGATGTCCTATGCCTGCAAAATATATCTTTTGTCTGGGTAGAAGATATTTTGTTTCACGCAGGAAGGTGTAAGTCTAGCTACTTTTTCTCCATTTCAACTGAAAGGGGAAGTCTTGAAAGTATTATTTTGCTAAAGAAACCATTGGTTCCCTGGGAGAACTGTAACAAAGTACTACAAACGAGGTGGCTTACAACACAAAAATTTATTCCCTCACAGTTCTAGAGGCTAGAATTCTGGAATCAAGGCATGAGCAGGACCACACTACCTCCAAAGGTTCTAGGAAAGAATCCAGTTCTACTTCATAGCTTCTGGTGGTTGCTGGAAATTCTCTGCCTTCCTTGGTTTGTGGATGAATCACTCCAATATGTCTGTCTGCACATAGCCCACTCCTCTGCACCCATGTTTCTGTGTCCAAATTTCCTCTTCTATAAAGGGCATCACTCATTGGATTAAGAACCACCTCAAACCAATATTACCTTATTTTAACTTGGCTACATCTGCAAACACCCTGTTTCCAAATAAGGTCTCATTCACAAGTACCAGGTATTAGAATTTCAACATATCTTTTATGTATGTGTGTGTGTGTGTGTGTGTGTGTGTATGGGCGGGCATCATTCAACATATAACAGAAAATTATGTTCTTCTTTATAATTAAATAATATCTGAAAGAGAACAAAGATGAATGGTCTTTGTGGTAAATTTTAAAATATCCTGCATGATTAATCGACTTTTAAATATCCTTTAGTATTTATGACAAATTAATTTTTAAATAAGCTCCAGACTTATCTTTTCTTAAATATGATTTGTTAAAAACAGTGAGATTATTGTCTTAAAACTTTCCATTTTTGCTATTGGACTTCTGATTCACCTGAAGGATATTTAGGGATTAGAAGGGGTTCAAACTGGAAATTGTAGTGTTTAGTTGCTGCGATGCTATCTTAAAGTAGCTTCTTGCCTAAGGATAAAAATATGTAGTCAATTATAGCTTCATTATTTGGGGGATTAGAAGCAACTCTGTCAAAGATGCTGACCCTTGGTTCCATTTATAGCTTCTTTAAAAAAAAAAAAAGCCACAGAAGGAATCCCTCACCTGCTCACCCAACAGCCAATAGAGTTTAGTTCCATGAGCTAATATCAGCGACAGAGGCATGGTCAAAATAGAGGTCATAAAAGCTTACAATTAAAATAGACTTTCCTTAGGGTAACAATAAGTGTTTAATCATGCCTATGAATACACATGCTTTCTGTAGTGGAAGGCAATTCTGAGATCACTCTCAGTACTTTCAATATGCTGTACTATTTTAATTTTAAATTTAAATATGGCTTTTTCCTACTAAGAATCTGGAGGGAACAAATATCCTGGTACTTAATATAATATACTATCTCAGTAAATATCTGTACCAGAGATGACAGCAGGAAACAAGAAAGGAAAAGACTAAATGAACAAATGAGGCCCCAAGAAGGTTGGTATCGTGTCTACAGCCACCCAATTAGTGAGTGACAGAGTGAAACTAAAGTTTTCTTTACAACAACATCTATGTTTATAATCTCTTTGAATCTCAGTTCTCTTTCAGCATTATAATAATCTTGACAAATAATTATTGTTAACATTCATAGCATTCTCTTTCTAGTAATTTTCTAAAGACTTTCAATATGTTAATTCATGTGGTTCCAACTCTATGAGGCAGGCATAATTATTCTTACCTCACAGGAACTAAAACATGCTCAAGGTCATATGTCTGGTAAGTGGTCAAGCTGACATGGGAACCCAGCAGTTAGGGACTAGGGTCTACCTGTAAATCACAATGGTATATTCCCTGAAATGCATTGACATTGTCTCTTTGTTGTAGATGTGTGTGAGAAAGAGTAATATTTAATAATACAGAATAACATAATAAAAATTTTATTGTATAAATATATATTTTAAAAACATCCATTAATTTTGTGTTCAAGATGCCCATTTTTAAAAAAAATTTCACTCATATTTATTGAGTACTTTTAATGTGTAGGCTAAAGGGAGGCCCTAGAATATATAGTCCATTAATTTATTTCCCACCCAAAACACAGAATTAATAGGAAAAACAGCAAAGTTTATATACTTAGAAGTATACAAAGTTATACACTTATATGACTCAGAATAAATTAAAGATATTCTTTGGCTATTGAACACTTTTTTGATGGTTGGTTGACAATGTTTTTATAAATACTAATCAGTAAGTCAGAATTGATTCTTACTTTCTCCAAGGAAATTAAGTCTCATTCTTTTCATTATTTTCTGTATAATTGCAGTGTAAAAGTCATTCTAGTTCTGTACATTTTAAAAAATTGATTACTTTAGGGTTTGCAATATGCATTTTTTAAAAACTTATCACAGTCTTTCTTCAGGTACTCTTACATTGATTTATGTAGAATGTAAGAAACTTCAACAGTATATTTTGATTTTTCCCCCTCTGGACCTTTGTGCTATTGTATCATACATACTTCTACATGTGTTATTAACTCCACAATGCATTGTAATTATTTTTTGATTCAATATATTGTATCTTAAGGAAATTTAAAAATGAGAAGAAAAATATTTGATATTTAATCATATATTTTTCACTCAATTTGTTTTTGTAGATCCAAATTTCCATCTCATATGATTTTTTTTTTCCCTAAAGGAACTCCCTTGAGTATTTCTTATAGTTCTGGTCTGTGGCTGTAAGTTCTGTCCACTTTTACTTATTGAAAATGGAGTTTATTCCAACTATTACATATAAATATAATTATATGTAATATAATTGAAATTATTAAGATATTAATAACAACTATAACAGAAGGGAGATAAGTAGGGCAGAGCAAGTAGATCTGGGCAGGAGGAGAGGAAAGAAAGGAAAGTATTGAGGAATGAGACTGATCAAATTATGTTTATGTACAAATATGGCATAATGAATCCCACTGTTATGTATAATTATAATGTACCAATAAAAAATCCAAAAGATACATTAAAAAAAATAAAATGTGTTTATTTTGCTTTCCTTTTTGAAGACTATTTGCCCATTTGGAATTCTAGGCTGACAAACTTTTTTCTTCTTTCTCTCATACTTTAAAGATGCTGATCCATTGTCAATTGGCATGCTTCTGAAAAGTCCGCTGTCATCCTGGTTGTCTGTCAGTAATGAGTCTTTTGTCTGAATACTTTTGATCCTTTCTCTTTATTCCTAGTTTTCAGTAATTTGATAATCATATACTTTGGTGTTAATTTGTTTTAATCATGCTTGGGATTCATTAAGATTCTTAGAAATGTGGGTTTTAGTTTTTATCAAATTTGAAAAAAAATTCTCACTGTAATTTTCTCATGTATTTTTTTGTTTCTCTACTTTCCCCCTGACTTCAATTTCACATATATTAGATTGCTTGTTATTACTCCATGAGTCAAAAGCCTTATTAGTTTTTGTGGTTCCCCCTCCCCCACCACACACACTTTTTGTTTTCTTTTTTTTTTTTTTTTGCCCTCTGTATGCCTCATTTGGGAAATATTCTAATTTGCTTTGCCCCCAAAGTCACTGATTTTTTTTTCCTGCAGTGTGCTTATTAAACTCATCCAATGAAAAATTTAAAATTTCAGATATTATATAATCTATATCCTTAGAAGTTCTATTTGAGTTTCTTATTTTTTCTACTTCTGTTCTCATAATGTTTATATTTTACTTTAGATTTGTGTACATAGCTCTAATAGCTATTTTAATGTTATCTTCTAGTTCCATTATCTTTGTCGTTTCTAGGTCTCTTTCTATTGATTGACTTTTCTCCTTAAACAGGATTATATTTTCTTGCTTCTTGGCATGTCTAGGAGTTTTATGTTGGAAGGTGAGTGCAATGAATTTTGTGTTGTTGAGTTTACTGATTTTTAGAAAAACAGTGTTGAGCTTTGTTTTTTCAAGCAGTTAAATTACATGCAGACCAATTTGCCCATTCAAGATCTATTTTGAAGCTTTTTTGGGAAAGACTAGTGGAACATCACTCAAGAGACTGAGCTCAGCCTTCCCAGTAAGATGTCACTATACTGATGTCTCTACTGAATGATCTGGGATATCACTAAGGCATCTATTCTGCTAGCCAAAAGAAGAAAAGTCAGGCATGCGATTTAAGATGAGATGGTCAGGAATGACTTCACTGAGAAGGTGACAGTTAAATGTAAATACTTACTTTTTTTTTATACCTTCCATTACTGAGCACTAGGTATGGATTTAAAAAAAATATTATTGATATATAATATCAAACTTCTTCTAGAAGATCATAGTGCTTTATATTTCTAACAAAAATTTAGAAGATTTCTTAGACTGGGGATGTAGCTCAGTGGCAGAGCATTTGCCTTGTGTGCTTGAGGCCCTGGGTTCCATTCCAGCACCACAAAAAAAGAAGGAGGCAGAAGAAGAAGGAGAAGGAGGACAGGAGGAGGGCGGGCAGGTATAATAAGTTTATCTCTTAGAAGGAATTATGTAGCTATTAAGAATCAAGTTTTTGAAGACAACTTAATGACTGGTAGAAAATCTCTCAAACCAATGTTAATTAAACAAAGACAGTGCTATAAATTTATGCAAATCAAGATTTCATTTTCATGTTAATAGCATTTATCTTAGGATAATGAAATTATTGATGATTTTTATATTCTCATTATTTTCTTTTAGTATAATTTTTATGCTACTTCCAGTGTAACTTCAAAAACTTTCATAGTGAAATCTGAGTCATCTGATAAATGAATGTTTTGAAAAGAAAGGGCTATACTCGGAACATGGAAATACCTGAGGACAAGAAAATCTACAGACATAGAAACGTACTCACCACAGACAAAGACTGGAGTTACATTTTTCTTTCCCTGGATTGATCAAGGGTCTTCTGACAATGGAGCTGCCTGGGCCTTGGAAGGAATGTCTCAACAGAACATCCCACCTAACTGGGAACTTGCAAATGTTATGTAATTGGTCAACTTATATCCATGGAATGGATGGAACCATTTGTCTTGGATTGGTTTTATTTGCTTTGACTAATTCGGACCAAGTGCCTTTTTCTTGGCTCCTGTTTTACATTTTAACACTGAATGTGTTCACTAGGGCGGTCATAACAAAGTGCCACAGACTGGGTGGCTAAAGCAAAAGAAAATTACTTTCTCACAATTTTGGAGACTAGAAGTCTCCAAAAGTTCTGGCAAAAGTTCTGAATCCAAAGTTCCTGCTGTTGCATTCTGGCTTTCGTAAGAGCTATTTGACCTTGGACAAGATATCTAGCCTCTCTTCACTTCAATATCCTTATCACTCAATGGGGGAAAATACAAGTACATATCCCATAGCATCATTGTAAGCATTGGATGATTTAATTTATGCACAACTCACAGAACAGGGCTTGTTGTGTTGCCACACACTAACTGCTCAATAAAGACTAGCTGTTATTGTTGTATTAGATTAACTAATTAATGTAGCTGTTTAGTTAACACTATTTGACACAGGAGATACGGCCACAAACATAAAAGATAGCTCTCCTCTCTTTACTGGAGATATTCCCCTGCATCTAGATTTGCTTTCTAGTGAGGATGATGCTTTGGTTCTACTTTTTAAAATCCTATGTAGGAATACTTTCCTAGGGAATACTGAACAATTGAAGCATGCTTGATCTCTCTGACCTTTCCTCTTGTAAGCACTTATATGTGATTGTAGATTTGGGGAGAGGTAAAGTCTGACAAAGAAACCTTATAATAAAATCCTCTGTGACTTTCATGGTTATATTTCCTCTTTTTCTAGGCCTTAAGCAGTGTGTGTGTGTGTGTGTGCGCGCGCGCGCATACACACACACACACACACACACACTATACCCCTTTAGTTGTGATGGGCAGATTACTTAATGTCATGTGCCCAAATTAAAATTCTACTATAATCCCATTCTATTCTATAATGCTGTCTTGGGAGGTTGTGGCATCTAATTAATTAAGCAGTCCTTCTAGAATGCTTTGATGACTAAAAATATGGATGCTGTGTCTGTCCTTTGTACCCTAGCTTGCTCAACCTCTTGTGGGAACATGTGCTTTGGGTACTTTTCCAAGCAAGAACTTCTACCTCATACATTAATTCTAGCTGTAGTAATACTTTGGGAAAGGAATATGATCCCAAAATAACCACCGGGAGAAGTGTGTCATGAAAGGTCATGGCAATGGGGCAGAGGATGTTGGACAGAAGTGTTCTAAAAATAGAGACCAAGAGATCAAAGGACCAGCGGTGATGGTGATGAGGGACTTTTTTTGGCTCTGGTTCCCAGGAGGTGGGGGGAGGGATGGTCCCATGCCTGCTCGTGCCTTCTGTTCTACTTGTCACTCATAGCCTGTTGGAAATTCAGGGGGTGGGAGGGTGGTTAGCATATTTTTCAGTCCTGGGTGCTGACTGGCTTTAAGTCATTTTGATGAACAGTGGGCCTATAAAATGCTGAAATTTGTGTCAAGATAAGTAACATTATGGAGAATTTTTTTTCTTAGTAACATATTGCTAATACTACAAGGAAGGTGTTATTTTTTCTGATTAAAAATCCTTAATTTCAGCTTTCTTGTAGATGGGCTCTTTAGCTTTTGCAAGTTCACATTGACTTTCCATTGTCTAAGTTGTACCTCATGATTAAGTGTGTGTTGCCAAACACTGAATTTTTGTGCATAAATGTAGATAGATTGAGCCATGCCGAGTCCCAACAGTCCCTTGTAAGTTTTCTGGGATGGGGTATGAGCATATCTGACTGCCACTGAAGAAACTGACATTGTAGAGGTACTGTCCAAACCCCTCCTTCCCAAATCTAGTTTTGACAAAATGAAGTAGGTAAATGAAGATCTCTTAAAAACATGCATGCACCTCTTAAATGAATTTTGGTGTGTGTGTGTGTGTGTGTGTTTTATTTTCTAATTCCAAAACAAGGGAATCAGAAAAACTAGCATGAATCCCATGGTCTCTCTAAGGATCAATTTCCTCAATAGTAAAATAAGTTTATTGACACCTG
The DNA here is from genome assembly GCF_001458135.2 of Marmota marmota marmota. Taxonomy (NCBI): domain Eukaryota; kingdom Metazoa; phylum Chordata; class Mammalia; order Rodentia; family Sciuridae; genus Marmota; species Marmota marmota. Next base: position 3,500,055 of record NW_026000080.1, read on the forward strand.
TCTGTGACTATAAATGTTGAAAGTGCTTGCCAACTGTACAGTGCTATGTAAAACTTTGTTCTCTCTCTCTCTCTCTCTCTCTCTCTCTCTCTCAGTACTGGAGATTGAACCTAGGGACATTCTACCACTGAGCTGCCTTTATTTGGAGACACAAATATTTCTTCAATCACATGGTTGTCAGAGAACCAGCCGATATCTTCAAGTTGAATCCACTTTTTTTTCCTACTCAAGGATGCTTCTTTTGATTCATTTCAAAACTATTTACTGTGTCACTTCTGTGTGCAAGGCACTGTGCCAAGATGCACTCAGACATCTCTGAATGATTCATCACCATACCCAGATCCTGCCCTCAAGGAACTTAGAGTACAAGGGTGCAGATAAACCATTGAAAAATGCACTGCGTGGCTTCTCTAATTTAGCTTCAAATGATTGCATAATTGAGCATAATATGTCTTTAAAAAGTGATTTAGTAGTTCCTCTTAAATATTTAAAAACAATGTACACGTTAATTAACATGCATAAGTCTATTAATAAACTAATTGAAATGTATGCCTTTGGTCAAAAATAAGGGAAAATACTTGGGAAAGTGAAGGTGTCCTGACTCAAGTCAGGATCTTTGAAGCCCTGAGGTGACTAAGGTGACTGGCAGACAGTATGCTCATCCTGCCCCTTGCTGAGTGATCAGTCTTCATTAGGCTCACTAAACCAAAATTGACCTGAAAACAATTGATCCTGTCTGGCTCTAAAGCTAATATCTCCATTTGTTTTGATTCAAGGCAGTTTAGTAAATCTCTGATTCTGTTCTAAAAGCAGACAAAGTTGAGATTTCTCCAGTAGACAGAAGAATCCCAACATGAGGGAAATAGGCACAGTTATAATCCTAAAAATTATGCATTTTGTCGTAAATTTAATGAAAATATCTGGCTAAAGAAAATTTGTGGTCATTTGAAAGTCACAACAAAATCTTAACTCTTATAAAAATCTAACTTAAAACACATTCTCAGGCAGAATTATGGCTTCAAAAATATTCCTTGGATGAGAATATTAAAGTTCTTATGAAAAAAACAGGACACGATACTGATCTCTTCTCCCAGGAGAAGAAAGCTGCTTTAGAGATGAGAAATCTCACAATTTCCTTTTCAGGAAATCTATGAGGGCTGTACATTGGTCTTGAGTCTGCCTCTCCTTCAGGCGTTAGTAGAGTCAAATCAGCGTGAGAGATCTTAAATATGGCCCTTAGAAAAAAGAAGCTATTGTGAGCTTAGAAAACAGTAATGGTTCATCTGGTGTTTGGAATAATGGTTGAAAACTATTAGGGAAACTTGTGGGTGATATTCAACTGAGAAGTCCCACAGGATGGTGGGGAGAGAAATGCAACATTATGTGAGCAACAAGCACAGCCTTCAGGTTGTCTAAGACAGGCACCGAGAGCTGGGTTACCTCATGAGGACAAGACACACAACTCCCAGTCAAGATCCTTACAATGTCCCTCCACAGAGTTCAGAATTCAGCAGCCTCACTTCAACTCTCCCACCCTCGAGCACTCTGACCAAAATGTCTCAGAAGGAAGGGGAGTCCAGATCTCCAGCACGTATCCAAGCACAAGGTTCATTATGGCACAGGGGACCCCTCAGGGACCCACCACTGCTAGAACAGAAAACAGTATCACCAGTATTACTGACAGTCTCTGGATTCGGCCAATTCATAGAACAATATTTACCAAATCTCTTTTCTCTACTGTGCACCAGGCATGAAGAATCTATTTATTCCTCTAACCTCTGATAAATGTTTCTACAAAATGCGTAAGTATCTGCAGGCCTATTATGGGACACTTTCTACTGGTCAAGTTCTGCCCCTTGTTGGTCCCTCAATCACTTCTGGCCTCATGCTCACGGGTAGACCCTGAAGCACTCCCTGCTTCTCATCAAGCACTGGACATGTTTTCAGGAGATCCCAGGAGTGTTCATTTTGAATGGTCCAATGATTATGACTCTTTCAGAAGTCTGATTAGCTTTAGGAATAAAAGGCAAGAGCAGAAATTCATTCCCTGGTGTTTCTAATATTTACTGCTGTGCAACAAACTATTTCCAACTTAGTAACTTAAAACAGGATCCACTGAACCCTACCTCGTAGATTCTGTGGGCTGCAGCGTGTTCTAGCCCCACTCCTCCTGGAGAAGGCCGCAGTCGCTCTGTGGTACTCAGCTGGCAGCTGAGCTAGATGAGGAGGTCCCTGATGACCTTACTCAACACCTGGTACTTAGGGAGAGATGGCTAGAACTGTGAGCCCAGCTGGGACTGTCTCCTAGAGAACTTACACATGGTCTCCTCAGCACCATGGTCTCAGGTGGTGGGGTATCTTAATGGTGGCTGACACCCCCTCAGAGCAAGAATTCTAAGAAAATAAGGAGGAAGTTACATGACTTTTTTTTTTTTTTTTTTAAATCTATCCTCTAACATTCTGCAGCGTTACCTCTTTAGCATTCTGTTGGTTACAAGCAAATCATAAAGCTCTCCCAGTATCAAGGGATGGGAAACTGGGCTCCACTTCCCACTGGGAGTCCACATTATAGAAGAGCTTTGCTAAGGTTATTTTTAGAACACATAATCTTTTTTAAAAAATATTTTTTTAGTTGTAGATGGACACAATACCTTTATTTTATTTGTTTATTTTTATGTGGTACCAGGGATGAACCCAGTGCCTCACGCACGCTAGGCAAGTGCTCTACCACTGAGCCACAACCCGGCCCTAGAAAATATAATCTTTTACTTTGACCTTTGACCCTGTCTCCCTTATTTGTCACTCCCATGCTTCTGAATAACTGAGTCTTGTCTAGGGGTTAGTTAAAATCTGAGCTTCTTCCCTCACTTCCCTTCACCTTTCTTTTTGTTCCATCTCATCCTCCTCCAAAGAAGCTTCCCGCAGACCCCTAAGACAAGGCAAAGTTCAAAGGGCTTAGATGAAACCAGCAAGATGATATAGGTCAGAGAGGAAGCAGTGATCATGCTAAGAATAATCAAGGAAGCTTCACTGTGAAGGGGGTGGTTGTGCCAGACACTAATGGACAAGGAAAATTTTGACAGACTGAGAATACGGGAGGGAGGCATGTAATTCCTACATGAGCAAAAGCACAGAAGTGTGGAAATGTGTGTTGTGTGAGGAAAAGCCCAGACTGCTAAAGAATTGGGGCTTTAGAGTCTATAGCCACCAAGAAGCCAGGTTTTTAAACTGTGTTTTAAGATTAGGGGCAATGTGGAAGATGCAGCAGGGAACTGAGATTTTAGAAAACAAAGGAGGAACAGTGTGCGTAGGTTGCCTTTGTTTTGGTGTGCCCCTCAGAATTTGTTAGAAAACCCCCGACATCATGTATTAGTAGCATTTGAAGGGTTGGGGTTGGCGCTTGCTTAGCACTGGGTTCAATCCTTAGCACCACATAAAAAAATAAAATAAATAAAGGTATTGTGTCCATCTACAATTTAAAAAATAGCGATTAAAAATAATTGTATTTGGAGGTGGAGACTCCAGGAGGGAATTAGGTCATGAGGATGAGTCCCCTGTGATAACATTAGTGGCTTTACCAAGAAGAGAGACCAAAGATAGCCTGCTTGCTCTGTCTTGCTATGTGATATCCTCCACAAGAGACCCTTCACATGCTAAGCAGATGCCAGCACTGTGCTTTTGGACTTCTCAATCTGTAGATCCATGAACCAAATAAATGTCTATTCTTTATAAATTATCTAGTCTCAAGCGTTTTGTTACAGTAACAGAAAATGGACTAAGACAGTATGGAAATAATGTATTGTTGATAAATGGAGAGGAAAGGGCTTTCTTTTTCTTCTGATCTCTAAGAGAAATAGCAGGTTTAACTCTCTCCAGAGATGATGTCTTAAACTAGTACCATTCATCACTAGGCTTAGACATGCCTTTAACAAAGAAATGTCCAGATGTATTCATGTTGGATACTGGGTAGGACAAGTCACCCCTTGAGATTTCATGCCACTCTGCTGCCCAGCCCCCTATCTCAGTGAATCTAATGCTTTAGCAGCCCCAGAAACTTTCAATTTCCCAAGTCTAATTAAAACCATTCCCTTAGCTAAGGTCTCGACTCTCAGTTGTTTTTCCAGCATACCCTCAAACTGTCTTTGCTACCACCAAACAGAACTTCTCACTACTCCTGGGTAAGCCATTCCCCATCACAGTACTAGGATCATCTCTGTCTTCCTAGTCATCCCTTAACATTCAGCTGAAAGGTGACCTCTGGGGAACACAATGCAGTTGGCTCCTGACTTCTGATCTACCAGGTTCTGTCTCCTGTCATTAACACCCATCCCACTGTAGTATCATGTGCATTTAATGTTTATTTTGTGCACTAGACTGAGCATCTTGGAGGGACCACCTCTTATCATCTTTGTATCGTGAGCATCTCTCCTAAAACCTGGTACATAGTAGGTGATCAGTAAATGCAATATGAAAGAAGGGAAGTAGGAGCTTCACTTTACAGATTTTGGCCTGTGCTTTTGATCTGGAAATCCTGACTCTGAATGCGCAGGATTGGAACCATACTGTGCAGAACAGTGGTGTTTAAGTCTGGTCAGAAGATGCTGAGTTTCTGTTGACATAAAGCTACTGAAGTAAGCTGGGAAATCAGCCAGGGAAAACCAGCAGATCGCAGTGTAGTGGGGCTTTATTCACAAACCTTGTTTATTTCTAACAAACTGTTTCCCAGAGGAACCATGAGTGGCCCCATTGCCATGTCTCTCACACCCCAGCAACTATTCAAACTGGCAGCTCCTTGCCTGGATTCTGAGCGCAGAGCAGACCCATGTGTCCCCTGGATTTGTTAGTAACATTCTCTTCCCTGAATGACTGACATTCATGGGTAGTTTAGGTCATTGTCAACTTCTGTGGTCTCCTTTTAAAACCTAAGGTCACACATTCATAAAATCCTTCCTGACATTGTATGGATAATAGCAGGGAACTCAACTTATACATATACTAAGCCCTCAAGAATGCTCTGTGGGCAGAGCTCAGCTTCCTTGGGAGAATGTTGTTTGCATAGGGTTTCAGAGCCTGGGGAGACGGGATGTTTTCCTTTTTACCCAGAACCCTGCCATGAACTGCTTTATATAACCAGCCAGTGTTACCAAGTCGTTGCTTTCACTGTGGCCAGAGCAGACAGACGCTGCATGCGCCCTCAAAAGCCTCCAGTGTGCATGTGCTCATGGAGAATCTCCAAATCCTTCCCTTTATTGCCTGATTGGGAAGTTTGTTTGCTGAGCTTATTAAACAGTCTGTAAAGGCGTCACATTTTACATCCTTCTGACTAAAACACCTTGATTGAATTGTACCTATTAGCACCCTCGCTGCCTCTCTCAATTTCACTTTCAGATGTTTTCACTTCTAAGGTGCCATACCTATACATGAAAATAATAATTGTTAACAGTTACAATGAATCATTCATCACAACACCATAGAATTCTTGCCTACAGCTGTCCTTTAAAAAGGGAGTGCTCTCTTATTCCATTTAAGGATCACTAGGACTTGGAGCAGAGCAGTTGGTAAGGTGGGGTGAAAGGAGAGTGACCTTGGAGGGGTTGGTCATTGCTGGTTTGTTTCCTAGTGTTGCCACTAATCCATGTGACAGGAACCTCTCTGGGTCTCCAACTTTCTTTGGATTAAATATTTATTATAGATTTGGTGTAAATAAAGAAATGCAGCTCTTAGAAGATGATCAGTAAAGATTAATTTCTGTCCTTGCTTTCTTTTTATAAAAAAAATGTTTATTTTAAAATTGTAGTTGGACACAATACCTTTATTTTATATATTTATTTTTATGTGGTGCTAAGGATCGAACCCAGGGCCTTGCACGTGCTAGGCAAGCCCCCTGAGCCACAACCCCAGCCCTGTCCTTGCTTTCTTGACAGGTCAGTAGGTCTGACAGGGACAAAAGGAGCAGAAATTTCAAGCTAAAGGATTGAGAAGTAGTGTCAATTGGACATATCTAAAATTAGACTATGTAAATATGACCCAGTTGATTATAATTTGACTTGCAATTTCCTATAAACACATCTATTGTAGCAGGCCTGCCATGATTTCATGACTCTGTAGCTACATTTACAGTCACCGTTATTTTTTTAATTGTTGTTTTTATTCTTTTGTGGTGCTGGGGATTGAACCCAGGACCTTATGCATGTGAGACAACCTCTCTTACCAACTGAGCTATATCCCCAGCACCAGTATCATTATTTTAAAGAGCCCTATGAAGCCATAGGTTCTATGGCATCATAGAATCTTCTACTGTAGAAATTGAAGATCTAGAAAAGCTATAGGTCTCAGTGAATAGAGCCCCAGCCCAAGTGTCAGTGATGTAGTGATGTAAAATGTGTCCACGTCTAGCCGGGCATGGTGGCACACGCCTGTAATCCCAGTGGCTTAGGAGGATCATGAGTTCAAAGCCAGCCTCAGCAACAACAAGGTGCTAAGCAACTCAGTGAGACTCTATCTCTAAATAAAATACAAAATCGGGCTGGGGATGTGGCTCAATGGTCGAGCCAGTTTAATCTCTGGTAACACAACCCCCCCCCCAAATGTGTTCACTTCCATTTACAAACTATTACTTAATCACTCCTCCAAGGCAAGAAGAACAAATTAATTCTGCTAAAATTTAATCCACATGATTGTATAAAAAATAAGGGATTAACTTTTAAATAGAAGAATACTGAATATATTCAGAAAATCCCCTCTATTAGTAAAACTTGATAAAAACTCTCTATTCTACTAATTCCTTTCCTCCTCTGATTCGTGAAGTTTTGGGAAACAATTTTAAGAATTTAAAGCACAAAGAAAATGCCATAAATATTTGGCATACAGAAAACAAGAGAAAAGCTTTGGTGATGGAGCAGAGACCCAACAAGTATCTTCCATGTTCTACTTCATAATCTAAACAAAATACAAAAGATCTAGATGAGCGGCAGAGTTCATGTCCAGCAGTATCAGCATCACCTGGGAATTTATTAGTGTAAATTCTCAGACCTCATTCCTGATCTTTGGAATGAGCAACTCTGGGAGTTGGGCTTAGTAATCTTCACTTTATTAAGCCTTCCATATGATTTGGATGATAATAAAGTATGAGAATCATTAGCCTGGAATGGGTTTTGAAGAATAGAGGGACATATCCTGTGGGGTGGTTTAGCTCTGTCATTGTTATAAAAATTTTATTTCATGCTTGAAGACAGACAAAAAAATTAGCAGTCTGTATAATCTTTAGATGAATATAACTTTTACTAAAGAACTTTACAAAAGCCAATACTCTTACAGAATGAGTTTTTGGAAGAATCTTAACAGGTCACTTTTCATAGCCTACAGCATATAAGAAATGATTCAACAGCCCAAATTGAGGTATAAGCTAAACATGTTCTCCAAGCAATGTTTATATTTAAAAGGGGTTTAATGTCCAAATATTTTGAAGGTACCCTGGGCTACACAACACACACACAAAAAAGTTTTCCTTGCTGGGAAATCTTACAAGTAGAGAACCTATTTAACTTTTTGTGATCCAATGCTGACTTTTCAGAACTTTTGATGTATATGTGTAATTATGAATCTTGTAAAGAGGATATTCTCTTTGGTGTGTGGTAGTTCTTTTAGTTTATGGTGTATCTCAAACTTGTTTAACCATGGAGACTTTTTTCCTATGGAACATCTCTTGGAACAAGAATTCTGCAGAGTCCATTTTGGAAAATGTTAATCTAAAATATAGAATAATAGACCTTCTGGCTTGGAGCCATCCATAGAGTTCAACCACTTGAATCCCTTAGTTCTGACCATCCGACCTACCTAAAGTCACAAAGCTTATTATTCTGGAGCTACTTTTGACCCACATTTTGTGCTACTACTAATTGTTGCAGATATGAGAATCTTCCCCCAAACCCTTGGTACTAGGGCTTGAACCCAAGATGATCTCACGCATGCTAAGCAGAGAATCTTTTTTTAAAAAACAAAATCCCCACCCTCTTTAATGTATACATGGACGAAAATAGGTAAATATTTTATACTGGTCAGTTAGAAAGGAGCCCTACACTGGGCAAAGTAGGATAAGCTTTGGAGTCAGATTCCAGCTCCATTACTTTCTGTCAGCAAAACCAAAGGATGAGTCACTTAAATTCTCTAAATCTCAAATTTCTCGCCTGTAAAATGAGGATAGTGATTGCACCTATTTCTTGGGCGTAATAAGAGGCAAACAAAAATTCTCTACAAATGCTTAATGATGTTAACTACTGCTTTTACTGACTGATTAAAATACATAATGAAAAAAAGTTATAACAAAATCCATGATTTTTTCAAAGAAATCATGTTTTATTAAATCAAAATAGGCACATATCTTCATATGCATCTGGGGGAAAATGTATATAGATATGAGATGTTATTTATTATTTCACAATATTTGATGTGCAGATAAGTTTGCGGATTCTTGGGAATAACTGCAGCATTTGGGGTTTGCAGAAGACAGATTAGGAACCAATGTCCTATGTCAACCTATTTTTGTCTAAAAATAGATTGTCTATTCTAAAAAAAATTTACATGGGGAGATACTTGAGCCTTCTTTGTCCCACTAGTCCTGTATTTAAATTCTTTTGCTTTTAATTTTTTTATGGTTTCTTTGTGTCTGTTCGAAACCTGTTTTCTCTGGTCTAATCTTCCGCAGACCTGGACAGTTAACTGGTCAGCATCTTCTGCACCATAATATTTTATTCCAAGCATAAACTTCTTCCTAAAGAAACTAACAGTTATCAAAATCATGTGCCCAGTGTTTGCATAGATATGGAGAGACAAAAGACACAGTAAACCTCTTTTTTCACTTCAAATAACTTAATGGAGTTGGGGGAACACGTTTACAATTAGAGAGTTATATATATCTATGTTATACCAATGGCACTAGTTGAAAATGCCACCAATGTTCAGAAAAGGGCAAAACCAATGTGGGAGAATATTTGTGAAGCTCTGAGGAGGAGGAAGCACATTCAGTGCCAAAATACTGAGTCTGGAATCAAGATGTAAGCTCTGATTTAGGTTTCAGGTTTTGAAGCAAACTCACTGTGTGGTCTTGGTATCCTCACAATCTCTCTAGATCTGTTTTATCATCCATAAAGCATGAAATTGGATTGGGTTCTGCATGATGCAGCTCATGATGGGAGACCTTTACCACCAGAGTGCCTTCCCATACCGAGCGCTCACACAGCCACGTACACACGCACTGTTAGTTGACCCATTTTCAGGTGAGGACACCGAGGCACAGAGAGGGTGTTAGCCTGCTAACACAAGGCTAGTGACTGGCGGCTCACCAGGGTTTCTCCACTCTGGCCTCTTTGCTCTTGATCACAAGCCTAAATTTCTGAGAGGATGGGGAAGGGTTTGTAGCCTTCTGAGATGCATGAGGGCAGAGATTGAGTTACACTGTGGGTCTAACTGAATCCCCAGAGTATGTGGTAATTTATAGTGAAGCTCCCTCCCTGAATCCCAGAAAGCCTATAATATGAAGTTATTTCTGTCCTCAAGTACCAGCATTATTATGGAGATCAGCTGAACATGAAGTCAGTTCCTTGCTTATTCATGGATCTTTCTTTCTTTCTTTTAAAAATACTTTAGTCATTTTTTAATTGCTTTTTTTCTAAGTTCTCCTCAACTTTTCAAATAAAGCTCTGCCTATTGTCACATATAGAGAAAGAACATTTCCCCCACCTCCAGTAAATCATAAGCCTGTAAATAACTACCAGTATATTATGTTTAGACTTTTAACAAAAGGATGACTCTATTGACTTTGATTTGCTTCTGCTTCACTTTTTTCTCTGGTCATTATCATTTGCTTTCTGTCCTTGCATTGTCTGCCTTGAATCTAACAGAATTGAGATAGAAGAGCCAATAATAATGTCTTGGTATGTTCTGTGCTGCTGTAACAGAATATCACATACCAGCAGTGTGTAATGAACAGAAATTCGTTGGCTCACAGTTCTGGAGGCTGACAAGTCCAGGAGCAAAGCACTAGTATCTGGTGAGGTCTTCTTTCATGACATTGGATGGCAGAAGGCCAGAGGGCAAGAGAGAGGCCAGAGCAGGCTGAACTCATCCTTTTTAAGGAAGCCACTCCCTCTATATCCCCTGTGTAACTCTGACAATGATGGCAGAGCCCTCTGGCCAAGTATCCCCTGAAAGTTCCCACCACTTGATACTTGAGGTTAAGTTTTCAACACATGCTTTGGGTTGGGGGACACAGGAAAACCACAGCAAATGGTCACCGTGAACTTTTACCGAATGTTGACTTTGTTTTAGGTATTATTCAAGGTGTGAGATGTTCATCTTTACAACCACTCCAGGAGTTAGGAACTATTCGTGTTCCCACTTAATAAGTAAGGAAAATGATTTGCCCAAAGCCACACAGTTAGTTCTTTAGCAGAGTGAGTCAAACTCAAAAGAGTTTGGCACAAAACCTAAGTAAGCCCTTAAACTCAAGACTGAACTTCTGCCTTCCCAAAAGGAAAGAGACGGGAAATATGTGGGAAAATCCATTTTTTTTCCTTCCCCTTTCTCCTTTCCTTCCTCCTCCTCACTCCACTCTTCTCCTTTAGATGGAATGCATTTAAATGGAATTTGTTTGAGCAATGTTAAGACAATTAATTATTTAGACTAGAAGAAAAGTAGGAGCAAGGGAAGGAAACAAAGAAAGGGAACACTCTGAACATTTACATCTCATATACGCTTCTTTCTCCAAAGGAGAGTTGTTTCCTGACCAATGTTCCTAGTGAAAGAGGTCATTCACTGTGAGGAAAAGCAGGCCCCAGCCCTGCCAGGATCCGGCTGCTTCTGCCATGCAGTTAGTAGTGAGTTGGGCAAATTAATGGTTCACAGACATTTCTAACACATTTTAACAACTAAAAAAAATAAAATAAAAATTGATCCTTTTCTTTAACAAAGCATAAAATCTGCAGGAAATGACTCCTTCCATCTTACGACTGCTGCTGTGTCTTGCTGTAATGACAAAATCACTGGTCTGATATTTTCTTTTCCTGTGCTAACAAGAGAAAGGTTCTAAATGGTTAAAGAACAATATTAGGGTTCTCTGTTGCTGCTTCTTTCCCCTCTGCCTTGAGAGTTGGGGGACTTTTTGAGTATTGCTCTGTCTGCTCCAGAAAGGGTCACTTTCTGTCAGGAGTTGAGTCCCAGCTCTGCTTTGTGCCTATGAGAAAGGAGGGCAGAGTTGAGGTTGCTGGGTGAAGCAGAGGAATGGCTGATTGGCAGGGAAAAGAGGTTGTTGACTTTACTTAAAATATATCTTGAAAATATCTCCTATAATGTCGGGTTTTGTCGTTCCCCCTAGCTCTTCTCTGACCCCCTACTTTTAAATAAACATGTAGAATTCTAGCTGTGTACAGAGAAAGTTAGAGAATGAACCCACTGTTGCCGTTCTCCACAGGCGCCTGTGCGAGTGTGACAGGGTGAACGGGCCTTTGGGGAGTTTTAAGGGGGATCCTTTAGAGCCAAATTCCTCAACCAGGGCAAACTTCCATCAGCTGTGTAAATAGTGTGGCAATGTGTGGAGGCCACAGGCAGTTTCCTGATAGTCAGCTACTGTGCCCAGGTAGTAGTTGGAAGGATTCGTGTTCCACCCCAAGGTATGCAGGATGAGAGTTGGGTCTTGTAGCCCCTGCTGAATGGGTGGCTAGAAATGTTCTCTCCACTTTATTTACTCAGGGAAGACAGTCTAATTGAGATAGGTAGGGCTGGCTGGACAAAAACCACACCCAACAGGGCTCTGGGTGTCTGAGTGAAGAGAAAAACTGTGACTGCAAATTGGGGACACAATTGGTCACTCACCGTCAAATTTTTTCATCCCAATATTAGAGATTCCTGGGGATAGGAGTAGGAGGTTGCGCTCTGGGAGTTATTTAGCTATTCTTTAAAATATAAAGTTAAGCCAGGCGCGGTGGTGCACACCTGTAATCCCAGCAGCTCGGGAGGCTGAGACAGGAGGATCACAGGTTCAAAGCCAGCCTCAGTAAAAGCGAGGTGCTGAGCAACTCAGAGAGACCCTGTCTCTAAATAAAATACAAAATAGGGCTGGGGATGTGGCTCAGTGGTCAGGTACCCCTGAGTTTAATCTCCGGTATCCCCCATAAAAAATTTAAAAAAAGAAGTTAAATGCAATTTATGTATCTTGTTTCTTTATTCCCCACAACATCTGAAAGAAGGCAAAATCCTGGAAAGGCTGACAGTGTCACGCAGTGCTGCATGCATGTGTCTGTGCCTGTCTTGGGTGTTGGTTTGCAGCTGCATTAACCTCAGCTCTTCCCTGTGCAGACATTTGGATGCTGACCCCAGCTCCTGGATCTGAAGTTGTTTTAGTTTTCTTTTGCTTGTTCTGCAGTCTTCATCACTCTGACATTCAATTTGTTTGTTTACCCTAAATGAATGAGAGTAGGGACAAACCACTAGGTACAGGCAGTCCTCTGTGTTTGTTGGTACATAACACATTCCTGAAAATGTGAAAAATTGGCAAGAATCAAATAATGGGCTTATGTGGTATAAATATAGTTCTAGTACCAAAGAACTAAAAATGCTATAAAATCCCTGAAAATATCTTGATTTTTAGAGACAGTCTAATTGCACATTTCTATATTTTATCTGTGCTTTTAAATTTGATAATTCTTCTCTACCACTGGTCATGTGGAATACTGGCTGAAGCCAGACCAGCATCCAGCTGGGGCAACAGTTTCTCTGCTTTTGGCTTCTGCTTTTCATCTTCAACCTAGTCCTGTTAGGTTTGTGAGACTTATCCTTCTCATCAATAGTGTCAGTTTTTATTTTTCCATTTTCAGACTCAGTTTTACAGATGAATATGGGCAAAGCCCATCAAAATATTCAAACAATTACTAAAGTAAGTATTCCTGTATAAAGATGGTGCCATACTGCCCAAATGGAGCCAATATCCAATTTCATTATAACCAATTTAAGGACTCACGTATCTCTTTTCTTTAGTGTTCCTTCAACCAGCCTAACCCATTTCAAGCGTTATCAGACATGGCGACTGCATGCTGCTGTGGGTATACTTTCCTGAAGTGATCAGCTTTTTGGACTTGGTCAATAGTCCAGAGCCACAGGAATTGATGGAAGATAGGTCCAGAGGCTGCCGCTGGTTTTCTGTGTACTTTGTGAACAAGTTTGCTTCACATTAGTCTGGGAAAAACTGGTCACCAGGTAGATCGAAGCACATCCTGCATATATAGTATTTGTTTTCTTCAAAACAATAGAATGTCTAAACTTTTAAAAAAAGTTTCTCTCTAAATATAGATATGAACATATATGGGTTTTTTATATGAATTTAAGAGTAATTTCAGAGAAGAGGAAGGAAAAGAGTTTAAATGGGGTGTGGTGATGCATGCTTGTAATCCCAACTACTAGGAAAGTTGAGGCAGGACAATCCCAAGTTTGAGGCCAGGCTGGGCAACTTAATGAGACTGTCTCAAAAAAAAAAAAAAAAAAAAAGAAAAAAAAGAAGTCTTGGAGGGTGGCAGGTTTGGAGGTGGAGCTCAGTGGTAGAGCATTTGCCTACCATGCATGAAGCCTGGGTTTGATCTCCGGTATACTACTACCACACCACCAAAAAAAAAAAAAAAAGAAAGAAAGAAGAAGAAAACAAGCAAGGACTTTGAAGAAAACAGAGTTAAGATCTCAATTCTACTACTGTTCTGGCTGTGTGATCTTAGATGAGATACTTAACCTTGCTGAGCCTCAGTATCTTCGTTCATGAAATCAAAATAATTATGCCATCTCTCAAGATCATTGTAAAGATTAATTATAAACTTACAAAAATTGTTGTGAAACCACTCAGTGTTAGCTAACCAACATAGGTTTGTTTCAAAGATTTCTTTGGTGTGGTTTGAAAACTTACAGTTTCATTTTCATCTTTAATAATTATTGCAAATAATAATATTATTCATGGTGGAAGGGACAGAAAGATGGCTGGAGGGCACATGTATGAAAGTGTACTTTGGCATTAGACAATGGGTCTCAGCATTGGTGCTATCACTCTCTCTCTCCCTGTTTGTGGATCATTGTTCATATGTCAACATGTTGGTTAAGAGTATGAATGGGCACGGGGTTATTTCCTGTGAATATGAATGGAAAAACCATTCATCCATCCCTGGGACTCTTGAGTCTTCTTAGTATTTATCAGAATTTATGATGTTGGCAGATTTTTAGAAATTGAGATATGAAGTGACACAACTTGCATGTTTTCTTGTGACAGGGATTCCTGGCCAGATATCTAGAAATAGGGGAAGTTTGAGAAAGTAGAGAATTTCTTCCAGGAATATTCACTCTTGGTGTCTTTTCAAAAGTCATGTTATAATGGTTTGCTAGACTCTTCTGTGAATGGTCCCATTCTTATTTGAATTCCCGTATAATATTATGGACAACATTCAGGCCCTGGAATGAAGAGATCCAGATGAAAACCAACCATCCATTAGCTATATGATCTTGGGTGAAGGATTCTAAAAATTCTGAGACTCAGTTTATTCATTTGCAAAATTTGCAAATTAATGTCTGCATCAAGGGTCTTGTTTTTTTTTTTTTTTTTGAGGACTAAGTGAGAAAATGTGGGTCTTATTCCATTTAGCCTGCCCTAACAAAAATACCATGAACTGGGTAGCTTTAACAACAAACTTATTTCTCAGTTCTGGAAGCTGTGAGAAGTCCAGGATCAAGGTGCTAGGAGGCTCAGCATGTGGAGAGGGTCTGCTTCCTGGTTCCTAGACAGCCGTCTTCTCACTGTGTCCTTATATGACTGAGGGGCCAAAGAAACCCTGTAGCATCTCTTTTAGAACAGCTCCAATTTCCTTTATGAGGGCTCACCTCCCAAAGACCCTACCTCCAAACCCATTACACTGGGGATTACATTTCAGCAAATGGATCCTGAGAGAACACAAACATTCAGTTTACAGCAATATGTTTAACATTTTTTTGCAAACTCGACCACCCAAATGAAGGGCTTTAGTGGTGGATCATCACAGGTTCTGCCATAACCTATAAACATAAACATGTGAACACAAGAGAACCCATACAGCATCATTTACCAATGTCTTTGACTACAATAATTCACACAAATGTCTGTGAAATACTTTTTTTAAAAAAATTTAACTTTTTATTTTACTTGCATGTTTTTATGTGGTGCTGAAGAATGAACCCAGTGCCTCACCCATGTTAGGCAAGCGCTCTACCACTGAGCTACAACCCAGCCCTCGTGAAATACTTTTTTTACAAAAAATTTTTTTAGTTGTAGATGGACATGATAACTTTATTTATTTTTATGTAGACCCAGTGCCTCACAGGTGCTAGGCAAATGCTCTACCACTAAGCTGTAACACTTTCCTATGAAGTGCTAGTGTTAGAACAAAGCATATTTAGGATTCTGGTAACTTTGTCTCTAGGCAGTGTCAAGAACAAAATAGTATTTCTACTTCAGCTCACAGGGCTGTTCTTCTCTTTGTTATTTAGAAGGATTTTATTTATTTATTTTTGGTACCAGGGATTGAACTCAGGGGCACTCAACGACTGAGTCACATCCCCAGCCCTTTTTGTATTTTATTAGAGATGGGGATCTCACTGAGTTGCTTAGGGCCTCTATAAGTTGCTAAGGCTGGCTTTGAACTTGTAGTCCTCCTGCCTCAGCCTCCTGAGAGGCTGGAATTACAAGTGTGCACTACAGCGCCTGGCCAGGATTTGATATTTTTAAAAGGAAGGTAGGTTTAGCATAAGTGTTGAAGAGTCTCCTTCAAAAAAAATTCGATTCTGGAGAAATAAAATGGCTATCACTTAGAAAAGGTACTGCTGTGTAGATCTGTCAGTTGGGACTTACTGAGAGGAGAATGACTTTTTCGTGAAGAATGACAGACAAGTTCTTGGCTGAATAGTTGGTGATGTGTTTGGGGACCAGCAGTATCCATTTGGTGATAATGAATAATAAAGAGAAATCATTAAGTGTGTTCTGATTAGTTGTCTATTTTTTTTTTTTTTTATAGTGCTGAGGATTAAACTCAGGGCCTCACACATGCTAGGCAAGCACTCTACCACTAAACTATACCCCAACCCATAAGTATTTTTAAAGTCTGTTAGGAGAAGTTATTAGGCTCTGGCCTAGTTGCTAGGCTTCCTGAGTGTAGACAGGAAGGATGTGTTGGAGGCGATTGTGCAAAGATGTGTGAATCAAAAGTCTAGATCTCAAAGAAATGTATCCTCTAGTAGAGTGTACCCAGCCAGCAGTAGTTTCATAGGGGAATGCAGAATGTATGGCAGAGTGGAGGAATAAGAGATTGTTTTACTTTGGATGATGAGGAAAAGGTTCATGAAAGAGGGAGTTTTGAGCTATGCTTTGATGCTGGGCTGTCTTTGAACATGGGGAGAAAAGAGGGACTCACAGAACTGGTATAGGAACAGTCAAGGCCAGGACACAAGAGCAGGTAAATAAATGTTAGAAACATGATGAGGGAAAGAAGGAAAATAAGTCAAGGAAAAGCGAATATAGTCAATTGGAAAGATCACTGAATTACTTCAGAATAGGGATGATAATCTATTTCCATGATTCTAAAACTTACACTATTTTTCCTCATCTTAATTTTTTTTTGTATCAAGAAAAGGTTTACTGTTAATATGTACATTTAATATTTCTTTATCACTCAAAAAGAGGTCATTGAATCAATGGAATATTCATAGTAAATGGAAAATTTTTAATATTTTATAATTGTAAATTCATTTCATACCCAAGGATGTATTATAATATCTACTTTATAACCTTTTTGGATAAATAACTATGATCTTATATGTAAAGCACTGGTCACATAGTATGCTCAATAAACTTACTATTTTTAAAAAAACAGAGATGAACTAGGTTTGACAGGCAATAGAGTAGTGCTGAAGAATTTCAAAAAGGAAAGAGACAATGAATCTAACTGAGTCATTACTACGGTTTGGATAGTTTGTCTCCAAGGGTTTGTACATTGGAAGCTTTGTCCCCATGTGGGGAGCTTTAGGAACTGAGGCCTAATGGGAGATCCTTAGATGGGACCTTATTGAGAGTGCCTTCAGCAGGATTAACACAATTCTCCTGGAACCCCAGTGTCTGTGTGTCTGTCTGTCTCTCTCTTTCTTTGTTTTTGTTTTTGGTACTGGAGATTAAACTTGGGGTGTTTAGCTGCATCCCCAGCTCTTATTTTTTTTGTTTTGAGACATGGTCTCACTAAGTTGCTGAGGCTGGCTTTGCACTTGCAATCCTCCTGCCTCAACCTCAGGGTCACTGGGATTAGAGGCATCCATACGCCACCAGGCTCAGCTTGCCCAGTCTCTTTTTTGCTTCCTGTCTTGCATTTGATCACTTCCTTCCACTCCACCAGTGTGATGCCCTCACATTCAGGCCTCCACCAGAGCCAAGTGAATGTTAATTTCATGTCCTTGAGCTTCCAAGCCTAAAATAATAATAATAATAATAATAATAATTTTTTAACTCCAGCCTCAGTTTTTATTCTAATCAATAGAAAAATAGGCTAATAAGGCCATCAAAATCACTCTGTCAACGATATGAAGATATAAGAAGCCACTTGGGAACCAATTATAATAGACTGGACAAGTAAATGAAGGGATAATTTGGGGAAGAATCCATAAAAGTGAGTGACATGTGCCTTGCCTTGGAGATGCCATTGACAGGGCTGGCCAACTGAGAGGGTGTGACAGAAAGAAGTAGACATGAATGACAGATTGTACTATCAACAGGAGGAGAAGATCTGGAAGAAGCAGCTAGTGTGGAAGCAAAACTGATAGGTTGAATTTTGGACACACTGAATCTAAATGGAAACGTCCAGGAAGCATTTAAAAATCTATAACTTGATTCTGGGAAAGAAATGAGGCTAAATGAACTTTAAAGTGATTTTCATTTAGAAAATAACTGAAACCATGGATGCCGATAAGCTTTTCTTTTTAATATTTATTTCTCAGTTTTCGGTGGATACAACATCTTTATTTTTTTATTTTTATGTGGTGCTGAGGATTGAACCCAGTGCCCCGCGCATGCCAGGCGAGTGCGTTACCGCTTGAGCCACATCCCCAGGCCCCAATAAGCTTTTTAAAGGAAGAGAATAGAGGGGGCAAAAAAGAGACAAGGATAAAAGATAGGAATTTTGGAGTAAAACAACTTATAGAAATTCATTCATTCCAAAAAAAAAAAAAAAACCACAAACAACAACAACAACAAAACAATGGAACCAGAAAAAGATGGATTTGAAAGTTTAGAGAACCAGAAAAAGTTCATGTCCCTGAGTCTGAAGAGAAAAGAAAAGCTGTTCAACAGTGCCAAGTATAACTGATCCCACAGTCTCACGTTTGTGGACATAAATGCAAACTGGTAGGATAGACACCTCTGTCTTTGCACGTCTGAGTGGTGCTTGAAGATGTCTTGGCATTTAGTTACCATCTTTTGCTGCTTTCACTTCTTTCCCTTCTCAGCAATTTCTGAGCCCTTTCATTTGACCTGCATTTTTGTGGTTACTTGAGTAGTTTGGAGTGGGTTTTTTTTCCCCTCTTGCCTGTGTACTTGTGGGAAAACACAGAGCACAGACTGTCTGAGGCAGCCCCTTAGGGTAGTCCAACACTGATGCTTAAGAATGTCAGAGAAAGAAATGAAACCAAGCCCACCTGGGCAAATCGTTGAGACAGACCCCTGGGTGTTCTACTTTTAGGGTAATCCAACAGTAATAATAATGTTACCAGATGGTTTAGGATCTGAGTACAGACCTACCCTGTTTCACCTTAAAATTTCTTGGAAAAGATGCTGTTGCCTTTCACATAAAACCTTCCAACTCCTCCTCAGCCCTTCCCACTATGTTGCAGTTTCTGTTTTCATGTTATTTTGGACAGTGATTAGTTCTGTATTTACCTTGCCATTGTGGGACCTTTGCATGAGTTCGTATCCTTGGAAATTAGCTTAACTGAGAAAATTACTGTGTAGCTTATGTTGAACACATTATCTGCTTGTAGACAGTGGTAGTCTCATATTTGCCATAATCACATTTTCATGTGATAATGTATTAGACATCAATAGCCTATTGGCAATGCATTTAGTTCTGCTGTGGGAAACTTGTAGGAATGGATTAAGCTTTGTTTTGATTTTCCTGCTAATGGGGATTATGATGTCTCTGTTCAGGACAGCACTAAATACCTGACTGTGAATGTGTCACTTTTAAGTGCAAAAGCAGAATTGGCTTTACAATAGACAAAGAGAATATACTAATCTGCTTACTGGATTTTGTTTTGTTTTGTTTCTATTTTTCAATAGTGGCTTTGATACACTTTTTTAAAAAAAATGTACTTGTTAACTAAATCAGATGAAGACTTTTGAATGAGAGATGCTACGGCCCCAAAAGATTATATATCAAGTCTGAGTCAAGAACTTGAACATCTTATTATTTTTTTTTAAAGAGAGAGAGAGAGAGAGAGAGAGAGAGAGAGAGAGAGAGAGAGAATTTTTTAATACTTATTTTTCAGTTTTTTGGTGAACACAACATCTTGATTTTTTTTTTTAATGTGGTGCTGAGGATCGAACCCAGCACCCCATGCATGCCAGACGAGCGTGTTACCGCTTGAGCCACATCCCCAGCCCCATCTTATTTTTAAGAAGTTTCCCTAGTCTTCTAATGTACCCCCGAGTTTAATGATCACTGTTTTCTGAAATAAGTGATAAGTGTGAGCACAAGTAATAAGCTATTTAGCTAAAACAGAAATTAACTAGATATACAAAATCTACAATTATTTGTAGCTTATATAGGTATATATTAAATAATTGAGTAAAGACTTCAAAAGATGGACAGGTCTCTTTGAAAATCTCTGTGGAAGAATGGAGAAGTTAGAAGACCAAAAAAGAACTAATATCATATCTAAATGTTTTTAAAGGAATAGAAGAGATCTCGACTTGAGGCTGTGTATTTAATTTACCTTGTTGAAAAAAAAATACACAGCACTAGGAATATTCTCATAATGTTGGCTTGTAAGTGAGAGACTGTTCCTCAACCCTACTTAGGCAGAACAAAGGGAAGTGGCTGAAACTAGTGTGAGGGGTCTAAGTTAGAATGTAAGAGTTTTATAACTGGGAGGAATATTGAAAAAAATTTCTTAAGAAACATTGTGTAACCTCTTTCTCTAGAGGTCTTCAAAATAGAGTAGATTTCCATGTCTAGTTTAAACCAGGAGCTGCTCAAAGGTGAAGGAAATCCACAGTGCTTTGTTTTATGCTTCATATTTATTTTGAAGATCTTTTGAAATCTATTTCCTCATTTCAAATGTTGGAAACCAAGGATTTGTGTTATATAATGATATCACTAATTTTGAAAATATTCTTTCACTTTAAGTGAATTTTGCTTTATGAAGATATACATATATATATATACACACACATATATATATATACACACACATACATATATATATGTATACACACATGTATGTATATCTTTGCCTTAACACTTCTATCACATGGAAATAATTACTAAGTACATCCACTCACACCCACCTTCTTTTTTTTCTTTTTCTTGGTACACTGTGTTTTTGGTCACATGAATACAAAACAAAGTTCAAATAAGTAGTAAGAAGAACACTTTTGGCAGGCTTTGGCAAATCAAATATATGCTATCTATATGTAATGTAAAATAATTATACATGGAAAAAAAGAGGCAGAGGGCCCAGAATCTCTTGGCAGCTGTGCTGTCTGGTTAGAAAAGGAAGCGAGTTATAGTTTGGACATTCAGTTCTGAGACGTTACTCCTGAGTCAACAGGATTTTAATTATGTATGTGGCCTAGAAGAGACATTTACGCAAGAGGAACATATTGTTGTCAAATGTGTTTGTGATTTGCTCATGGTTCAGAATTGGAAAGAATCCGAAAGTAATTTCTGAAGGTACATAACTGAACTGAAGGAACATAGAATAATGATATCTTTCCTAGTGGCAGGGAAATAACGGATATCCCTGACTCCCCATTCCCACTCCCTCACCCAACACATTTCCTTTTCTTTTGTAGTTATTTTTGTAGCTATATAGCTTTGTGTGTACACACATATATTATTTGTGCATGTGTTTCCACACTACATTCATATATCTCAAACCACACTACTTGGGCAGAGATAAAAGATGTGTTAAGTACAACTTCATCTTTAAACATTGTTTTCTCCTTTCAGAATGTTGAGAACACTTAGAGATGTTTATAAATTAATTGTGTTCTTTTGTATATTTCAGTCTAGTTTTTGAAAAAGTTAAAAGTTGGCCAGACGTGACGGAGCATACTTGTAATTCCAGCTGCTCAGGAGGCTGAGGCGGGAGGATCTCGAGTTCAAAGCCAGCCACAGCAAAAGTAAATTGCTTGCTAAGCAACTCAGTGAGACCCTGTCTCTAAATAAAAAATAGGGCTGGGGATGTGGCTCAGTGGTTGAGGGCCCCTGTGTTCAATTCCTGCTACAAAAAAAAAAAAAAAAAAGGAAAGAAAAGAAAAAGAAAGAAAAACTTAACAAGTTTTCTGCACTGAACTGAGATGATACATGAGGTATAGAAAGCCTATTCTGAATTATGGTAAATAACTTCTCACTTATGGATAGATTAGAGGGGAATTAAGGAGTCTGTGGAAGGCAAAGAATTTAGCTTTTTTAAGAGTAAGCTTTTCTTTTTTATGACCCATTGATTCATTCGTGGATTGATTCATTCATTCAATATTCACTAAACACCTACAAAGTGCTATTACTTAGGCCTTAGCAATACACTTATAATTGTCTTTACTTTGTTTTAACTTATCTTTTTTTTAAAATTTGCCTTCTCCACACCCACCCAGGTATGCTGTATTTTGTAACGACATTTTCTGTTTTTAGTAGTTAACAATTATTGAGCACATATCAGTCAGCTTTCAATTGCTGCAATAAAATACCTGAGAAACTCAACTCATGTGAGGAAATGGGTTTATTTTGGCTCATGATCACTTGGCCTGGTTCCTGTGGGCCTATGGTAGCAATGGAGATGGGAGCACTTGGTAAAGGAAGATTGTTCACCTCATGGTAGCCAAGAAACAAAGAGAGAGAGGAATTTGTGAGGGTCCCAATATCTTCTTCAAGGGCACACCCTCAATGACCTCACTTCCTTTCATTAGGCTCTACCTCCTAAAGATTCCATCATCTCTTAAGAGTGCCACAGGCTGGTCATGAAGCCTTTGGCATATGGGGCTTTAAGGGACATTTAAGATCCAAACCATAAGAAGCACTTAATAGACATTGTCCTAAGGGCTTTTAATATATTGTCTTATTTAATTTTCACAGCAAACAACCTTATGAGGTAAGTCTTATTAGCAACCTCATTTAAATAGAAAGAAGCCAAGTACAGGCAGGATAGGTATGTTGCCCAAGGTCACATACCTACTGAGTGAACCCAGACTGTGGGACTCAGTTTTTGCTCCTAATCTCATGCTGTACTGTCTCCCAGGATTATTAATTCTACGATTTTTTGATTTAAAGGATTTGTTTAGGTGCAAATTTGCGAGACTGCCTCTATTCCTCATTAAATTGTCATATTTACCTTCTGTTTTCATCTCTTTTACCTCCTTGAAATTCCATCTATAATTGTTTTTAAAGAAAGCAATAAATTACTTGAATCTCTGGTTACTTTAGATTTTGCAACACTTTCTTAACGCCATCTTGATTCTCTCTTAAGGCTTATAATATGACCAAATCAATGTGGCAAATTTTAAATGAGAACATAAAATAAATTATTTTAGAATGTAAAGTGATTTTTTTTCACTTAACATCCATATATAGAAAAATAATCCCTGGTGCTTTGTGTATCTAAAAATACAACAAACCCTATAAGGTTCTTTGGTAAAGGGAAGAAAAGTGCACAATGTACCTAAGTGTGTACAGTATTGGTTTTCTTGAGCTTAGTCAGAGACTACAAAACAGAGTTTTCAGCAAACCTAGAAATGACAACTATGATTTTATAAGGATGAGAATTCGAATCATATTTCTTTAATGCCAGTTATACCTTCCAAAAAAACATCCTTTTAAGATGAGCCAGATCTCACAAACCAACATATCATCTTGGAGCAATTAAAGGTTTTAGGGTTTCCCCCTCTGGAATCTTATTTCCAGTTGACAGATTCTGAAGGTTCTCCAAGGATAACCATTTGTAGATGTTATGTACCTTTTAATGTAGGGTTTTCAAAAAGCAAATGATCACTTTGTTAGAACCTGGGGGCTCATGGTTGTCTTTGCTCTGTGTACCCCAGAGTTAGCATCTAAAGTAGCTGGGAACAATTAAAACTGGGTTCTCCCCACCATCACCCCGCCTTTTTTTTTTTTGAGTCTATCACTTGCTATATAGCTGTGTGGCTGGAGAAATTTACATAAACTCTTAATGCCTTGGTTTTGGCATCTGTAAGATGAGAATATCAACAGAATGCATCTCATAAATTTATTGTGAAATAAGATAATCTATGTAAAGCACACGACAGCATTCTTAGCTCATAAGAAACACTTAGTAAATGTTAGGTCTCATCCGTCCCCACAGTGGTGAAATTGAAGGTGACTTATGTTGAACTCAGTTTTTCATAGAATTTGCTATTCACATTGTAAGGCATAGCTTCATGGTTCTAGAGACTTCTAGGGCTTTTAGTTATTTAAAGCACAAAAGATTATTTCTCTCTATATGGACATAATAAGAGAAAATATTTTATGTTCTATATTTTATATTAAACTTTATAAACATGTTTTATTGATTTGTTTCTTTGGGAGATGAGAGTATAAGCAGGCAGTTTTTGCCATCTAGGCTGTACAGTCAGGAGACAGGCAGAAAACAGACACTACAGGATCTTGAAGAGTGGAGAGAGTAAAGGGTACGGACTGCAGGCTTGGAGAAGCTAAATGGATCAAGGGGAGGAAGCTGGTCATGTGATTCCCAAACTGTTTGCAAAACTGCTAGCTGTAATTATAGGCACGACCTACAAACAATGCTTCCCTAGTGAAATGAGATTGGAAAGTCCTGGACTGAACATGGTTAAATAGCTTTCTTGATATTGAACTACTCAGCCTTAGTCCAAATTCCAACCTACCTCGTTCTAGTTGTGTGATTATGGGCAGATTGTTCAATTTCATCTTGTTAATAATATTATTATTAGTAATAAAATATTATTAGTGATAATACCCATGTTGGTTTATTATGAATTAAATCAATTAAAATTCAGTGTCTAGCTTATAGTAAATATTATATGTCAACTCTTATGAATGCAATGGTGGGAATAAAGAAGTTGATGTCATTTAATCCTAAACATGACATCTTTGAGGATTGTCTGTATAATGGGGGCAGAAACACCCATGTCTCAGGCTCATTGTGAGAAATGTAATAAACAATGGAGATATTAAAATTGTAAGGCATAGTACAGTATAAAGAGCACAGGAAGATGTACAATAAATGGTAGGTATTATTATTCCCCATATCTCCACTAATTTTATTCACTAACATATATCAGCACTGGGATGATGGTACTATGGGACATACACATGAATCTAAAATTTGTAGAGTGCAACCTGTGTGTTGATATATGGAGTATCCTAGGACTCTGCCCTCTTCCAGTTACTAGGAAACAGTGAGGAAGAGTTAAAATGGACCTTGGTAAGGGGCCTATGTGTTCAAGATGGGTTGGCTGTGCCGTGGATTCAGGCCTTGGCAGTCATGGATGGAGAAAGGCTAGTGGCGCTGGGATCACAGGCATTAGTGTTAATAGTCATAACTTCAAATAACATTTCAACTGTCAACTGTGATGATAGATATACCTTCAAATAAGGTTTCACTAGTCAAATAAATTTGGACTATCCTGGTTAAATGATTTTCTTTACTGTAGAAACCCTCAGATTCTTTGACATGCTAATGTGATACTTAAGTATGCATTTTGAAACTCAGGAAAAAGACTATTTTTTGCAGAATTTCCCAAATGAGTCTTTTTCCTTTCTTTTCATAAAACATTTTATGATACTAGAATGCCTTAGAATACACTTTGAGAAGAACTGACCAAGGTCAATAGGGCATCTTTTATGTCCATTTTGGTCCTTGGTTCTCCCAAAAGGCTGCTGATGACCTGATTTAGCCTTCAGACTTTCTTATCATCAGCAGGATTCAGCCTTGACTTGTTTTTAGTGATGAGGTAGCACATTGAAATGTGGAATATGTTGAACTAAATGAAACTGCTGATATTTGACTATTTCTGACCTACTAAAAAAAGGATTTCATATGGTTCTAATACTTAGGACAAATGTCCTGCTGGTTAAGGTGCTCCTGCATAATAATACCTGAAGGAAGGCAATTAGTGTGTGAGGACTAGATTGTCTTGGTTTGTACCTTCATTAATCAAATATTTATAGGAAGCTTATATATGTCAGACAACATTGCAATTTATCTGAAAAATTATTATCTCCTTCCCCTCATTTTAGCAATCTTTTTTCAAAATATTTGAAGGAAGATAAGCCAAAAATGACATTTGAATTTTTTTTTCTTTCAGATCCTGCAGGCCACCAGATTGGCTGCTTCTGGATTTTTCCAGATGCCTGAGTTTCTCCTGGCTCTGAGTCTCCCGGGGCTCCTCCCAGGAAGCCAGGGCTGAACTTAGACCCTGGCTAGCGGCTTTCTGGGAAAAGATCTTTCCCTGATGGCTTTGGTGGAAGAGAGGGTTCCCTGGCACGTGGTCTCTCCTTGTTTCACATTGGGCTGGGTGTACAGAGAAGGCTGACTGGGGCTACCGTCAAAGCAAGGGATTATTTAATATCTGTTCACTCATTTATTCCTTCCCTCAACATGTTGCGGTGAAACCCAGCTCACTGTGCCAGGTTGGGGATGCATCAGTGAGCAGGGTCTATGCCATTTGTCCTGTGCTGCTTTGGAGTCTGGCAAAGGAGGCAGAAGCTAGCAGACATTTATCATCAAGTGTGGTAGACAAATTGGGAAGTGATATGAAGAAAGCCATATGGGCATGGGGACAGAGGGCCTATTGAGAGTTGTGTGTTTGGAATTCTCTGCCCTGAGTGGGATAGGAGTTTGTACAGGGATTTCACCCTACCTGTTATTAGGTAAGTAAGGAGATTCTTGAAAGGTCATTGTTATTGGATAAATCTGTCTGTTTTGTTGTCCAGGCGATTCAGATTGCCCTATTCAGGGTTTTAAAATATAGTATCTCTCAACACAGTTTGTGAACTCTGCAGGTAACACCAAGAGAAAGTACTGGTAGGACCCCATTTTAATTCAGCTCAATATACAAAAATCAAAATCAATCAAATGTGAAAGCAGCATATGTGGTCTATGTCAAAAACAATCTTCTTACTGTCTTTGGCTTCTGGGTTCTGAGCAGCCCGTCACTGTAGGGTAAAGCCCTTTGAACATCATTCATATTACAGATGGTTCTTCGTTGTCACAGATGGGGCCACCAAAGTTTCTTCAAATAATCACCCCTCTTTGGTAATGAATATCTGATCTTATCTTCAAAAGTCATGTTGACCCATCAATATGACCCATCAGTTTTAAGAAACCACCAGTGTCCAGGGCCTGATTCTACATTTGTCCTCATGTTACACATGACCATCTTATAAAATTTGGAAATGAGATTATTTTTAAATGCAGACTTTTACTCTTAATTCCATAGTCTATTCAATATAATGATCTTCTTCATTAAAATAAATAAGGATTGGGCTGGGGATGTGGCTTAGTGGTAGAGAATTTACCTATCTTGCTGAAGGCCCTGGGTTCAATCCCCAGCACCACAAAAAGACAAAATGAAAAAAAAAAAAAATCAGGGTGGTGTGGGGGAAGACTAAGGAAAGGAGATAGCTTAATTTTTAAGTTTGAAAAGTTGTGACAAAAGTTATTTAAAAAGAAGAAAGGGGTGACATAACAATCTTCTTCTTTAAAAAGTTAACATTGACTGGGGATATAGCTTAGTTGGTAGAATGCCTGCCTTGCATGTATAAGGCCCTGAGTTTGATCCCCAGCACCACAAAAAAAAAAAAAAAGTTAATATTTACCAGCATAAGATGACATAACAAAAGTAAACATAACTTAAGGGGCTGGGATTGTGGCTCAATGGTACAGTGCTCAC
Source organism: Marmota marmota marmota (assembly GCF_001458135.2). Classification (NCBI taxonomy): domain Eukaryota; kingdom Metazoa; phylum Chordata; class Mammalia; order Rodentia; family Sciuridae; genus Marmota; species Marmota marmota. The sequence goes on from NW_026000080.1 coordinate 3,527,257, forward strand.
CTAGCATGAGCAAGGCCCTGGGTTCCATCTTCAGCACCACATAAAAATAAATAAATAAAATGAAGGTATTGTGTTCAACTACAACTAAAAAATAAATATAAGAAAAAAATAAACATATGTCCAAGATAGAGTCCTTTTATTAACATTTATTCATATCCTTGAATCATTTCAAATAGATACCTATATTACTGTACTTTAATGCTTTATTTTGTTTAATACAACTGTGAGATTATGTAGAGAGCCAGGCAGAACAGTGTTTCTCCAACTCCAGGTCATGACCTGTCAGTGGACAGGGAAATTAAAATTAAAATGAGTCATAGTCATGATTTACATTTTATACAAAGGAAGCACAAAATAGATTAGAAAATATAAAAATTTACCACACTCTTTGTAAGGATAGGTTTTGTTTCATGAAATTTAGTTTCAGGTTTATATCCACACACATAGGCACATGTACCTATTTGTATATGCTTATATATGTATGTAAATAGCACACAAACATACATATGATTTACTTACTGTGGAATGCAGACCAAAAAAATTGAGAAATCCTAAATGATGACTATTCTAAATAAAAGTTAAAAATGACCATGTTACACAATAAATATGATTTTATTGCTATGCATCTTTATTACAACAAGTTTTCAGTTTGAACAGATTTATAGTTCTAATAAACAAAAGAGGCATTCAGGCAACATATATTCCTATATGTATATACGGACATATATATAGGCACATATCTAAAAATGGAATATTTAAAATATGATTAAAAATAAACTTCCTGATTCCAGAAATAGCATTTATGAATGCTTGTAAAATTATGGTGCAAGTATGCTGATATTTTAAGCGTTCACTCATTCATATGCTCTAAAGGCTAGCATGAGAAAAATTGCAGGTAGCTGTTTTTCTGAAAGGTTATTGCTTATTAACTCGTAGCCCTCACATCTGCCTGTAATGATAGCAGATGGTCCCTGTGATGCAGCTGGAATTCAGAAAGAAATTCTCAAACTGTTAACACTTGAAGAGAGACAATCCTATCCCTCATCTTAGTAACTTCTCCCTGGATCTCTTTCTCTGATCTGAACCAGTCTTGCTTAACATTGTAATACTGCTTTGCCCATTCTTCACCATGGACCATGTAGACTTCCCGGAAACTCTCAGGGCTAAAGACATTCCAGACATTCTTTAACACAACGTTCCTCAAAAGGTTGGTTTCTTAGGCTCCTGCAAGAACACTGCCCACATGGTTCACAGAGACTGCTGCACTAGCCTTCCATTAGCAGACAGCCGCCCCTCCCCTCCTCTGAAAGGCTTGCTGTGCTCAGCCAGGACTCCAGCAAACTCCCCTTTAGAGGGGTAGCCGAGGACACTGGGATCCTCAGTAAAGAAGAATCCATCAATGAGGCCAGAGTTTCCAGCAGCACAGCAAAGCTACACATAGGTTGTATATCTTGGTATGATGTGTGTTTTCTTTGGAAACAGGAATTTAAATGAAGTTTCCTTTAGCAAAACTTGCTCCCTAAATCCAAAGTCTCAAAATTACATTTAATGAATTCAAGAAATAGAAATTGTTGGAACTCATTACATTAGTTGCCTTTCTTATACATTCTACAAAAAAAAAAAAAAAAACAGGACACTTATTTCCTTCATTTTCCCTATTGATATTTCCCATTCTGCCTCTTTCCTCCCTCTTTCCTTCTCTCCTCACTTCACTTCACATGCGCTTTGTTTGAAATTTTCTCATTCTCTTTTTAGGCCAGCTAGAATGGATATCAAACATTCCAGAGCTGAAGGTTTTCAAAAAAAAGAGAAGAGAAACATTCATGAATTTCACAAGTGACTAGATGTCTTCATACTCTCTCTGGCTAATAAGATATTCACTGCCAATTTCAGTCAGTAAATTTGCCTAGAATCCTTCTTATCCCTTTTTCCCAACTCAACTCTTCCACTTGACCCCCACATTTCCTGATAAACACAACTAAATCCAGCATCTCTCTCAGCAATGCAAAACTAATGCAAGGTCTTACACACAGTTCTCACGCCATGAAATATGAATTTTGGGTCAACTGTTATCAACTGTAATGACACACCTTAATCTGGGAGCTCTAACCAATGGAATTAGTCATCAGGCCCTATTCTTTCTCAGTGACCCATGAGACACTGAGCAAATTACAGGTGCTCTATATTCAGCATGTGACTGACTGTGGGTGAAATATAACTCAGAGCCCAGGGATGCACCACAGAATGAGGGGGATGATTCAGAAACTTGGAGATCAGTTCACACTCCTGATGTATAGTATGAGAGCTAGAGGGAAGCTATTAGCTTCAAGAATAAGCATTTTTCCTTCCTGGCCTCTAACTCCATAAGCTGTAGTCTGGGACTCGCTTGAAGGTGTTCCTGAAATGAGAGTAAAATAGGCACTGGTTTTTCTTCAGCATGAGCAACACTTACATTTCCAGAACCTTTGTTACGTATTTTTCTGGATCCATTTAACCAGATGGCCTCTGCTTTGGAATCTATGGCAGAATTTTCAATGCCTACTCTGAAACAGAGAGGATCACATGCCCTGTAAGATTTTGTCACCTAAAAATACCCCTCATGGATTACTGGGAGCAGGAAATGAAGCAGAGATAGAAAGTTCACACTGACTTTTAAAAGAGTCACTATAGAGTGTTTACAAGGATCCCACAGATGACTAAAATTAGTTTATTCTGCACAGCATTATCTACTGCTGACTCAAGATGGTGATACAAGCAGTGTTAAGCTGTGAGCTCACCAGGAAGCTCATTCCCTAAAATTATTTTCTGGCAGGGATAGACCCCTAGTTCACATCAGCGGATGGAAGATGGGGTATAAATAGCAACTTGTTATGCCATCACTCAGAACTTGTGTCCTGCTTGTCTTCAGTTCTGCTTCTTGCAGATATAAGAGCTTCATGACTGGTCTGTTGAGCCAGTGCTCAAGAGTATGGTGTGTGTGTGTGTGTGTGTGTGTGTGTGTGTGTGTGTAAAAGAGAGAGAGAGACAGAAAGGGAGAGAAGGAGAGAACACCATTCTTTTTGTTATGTGATGCAATAATTAGAAAACAGAGGTTAAGTGACCGGGTTAGGATCATCCAACAACTCACTGACAATTAAAACTGAATTTTTAGACTTATAATCCTCAAAGATGATTAAACATATTAATTTTCTTCTATAAGGTAGAAACCCTGTCCTATCAGTTAACCTAATGGCCTAGAATCAACTTATTAGAAATATGTATAGATAGGTACAGGCAAAGAAGAATTTGTAGATATCGATGCTATCCAAGTGGTTTCTCTGTTAAGAAAACAAAGGCTTCCTTTATATTTAATGGTGGATTTATGAGAATGAAGTTGCATTTTCATAGTAATTAAAGTTGCTATTTTTGGTTGCTTCCTTCACATAGTCAATTCAATAATAATTTAAAAAGTCAGGCAAGTGAACTATTTAACTTCATTGGTTAATCAATAAAAGCAGTGAAAATTGGCTCCAGCTTTTCTGTACCCATCCATAGTCTATCGTATTCTCTCTTGCAGTGGTTTGTATTCCTTTTCATATCCACTACAGATTTTTTTATAGCATTCATTTCAGGACACAAACATCTTCTTTAGTGTGTGCCAGACTCCTTTTGGTTCTGAATAATCCTATTTCTCCATAGGCGTCCACTGATAACATTGCCCCCCATCTGTTTCATCCATTTTCTGGCTTATTAAGTACTGGGATGATTTCTTCAGTGACAGAAGAAATTATGTATCATTGATTTTCTATTTTTGAAGCCCTGGAAATTTTTTTGTTGGGACACTGAGTACTTCATTTCTAATTAGGCTTTCCTTCTTACTCATATTTGGCTTTGCTTTATCAATAAATTACACAACCAATAATTGGGAACAGGATCCCAGCATGTGCCGCAAGCATTCTTCCCTGTGACACATGGGGAAGGAAGGAGGATTCAGGGAGAACTGGAATTGGAATTGTGATAAAGGCAAGATGAGTCTCAGGCCTGATGATGGAATGGAAAGTTTGAACTTTAAAGCAACAACTGGACTCTGACGCAGGTTGGTAGTAGTTCTGTTCTACAGCCAGATGAAAGTTTAGTAGGAACAATCCTATTTTATCAGATATTTCCTTTAAAATAGTCTTTGTGCCAAGTACCTTTAGAAGAAGCCACTGGACCTGTTGAACTATATAATCAGTGTTGAAAGTATTTTCCAAGACCTAATTGTAATGTTTCCACTTCCAGTAAGTTTTTCCTGATCCCCCCCAGGTAGGAGCTATGTTTCCATCCTTTCAACTCCCACAGCATTCTGAGATAATCCGCAGAAGGCACTTAGAACAGTCTGGTATACAGAAAGAATTCCCTAAGTGACCATTATTATTGACCCTGCTTTGTGTCTCTGTTATTTCTGTACAATTTATCTCCCTGCAAGCTACTGGAGAGTCTGATGCATCATTTTTATCTCTAGCAGTGACTTGCACTTCCAGGGTACTTGGAAAACATGTATGGAGTGAATAATCAACAAATTGTCAATCCTTCTCAGCCATAACCACCTTATGCCTGACAGTCAGTAGGCAATAAGTGTGGGCATAATGAGGGGGGAAATAAACCAAAAAATCCATTGTTAAGTCCTGAAAGGCCACTGAAGTTCAGCCTTTGTGTTCATAGAGTTAACTTCCTAATATGTTATGCCAAGACATTAAACAGCAGCAACTACATCACTCCTGATGTAAATGATGTGCTTGCTATTCACATAACTGCTTAACAACTTCACTGATACTTCCCAATGACGAGTAAAATACTTGTGGCTAATTCTTTTTGGAAATTTGCTCAAGTCAGGAGCCAGTCTTTGTTCTAAACACTTCAGCTATGCTCACTTATTTAATTCTTTTTTTTTTTTTTTTTGGTACCAGGAATTGAACTCAGGGGCACTCAACCATTGAGCCCCAACCCCAGCCTCATTTTATATTTTATTTAGAGACAGGGTCTCACTGAGTTGCTTAGCACCTCATCATTGCTGAGGCGGCTTTGAATTCTGGATTCTTCTGTCTCAGCCTCCAGAGCCACTGGGATTACAGGCGTGCGCCACCGCACTTGGCTTCATTTATTTAATTCTTGCTGCAATCTCTTTTAAAGATGAGGTCCTGAGGTACAATGAGGTTGAATCCCTTTCTCCAGGTCAAGCTTTTGACAAACAGCACATTGTAAGCAGAGCCAGGCTGGAGTTGAAGAGGAATTATGGTTTGATGTCATGTTTCTCCATGTTTCATTCAAAAGGCTGAAATGAAAGCAAAGGCCAGAATCAGTCCAACCAAGATGCTGCTGTGCAGAGGTTTCAATGACCCTCTCCAATACACTTGAGCTCTCAGATGTCTTTTCTATTGCAGGTACCTGATGTAGAGGGGGATAAAAGGCTAAAGAAGCTGCTACTTTGTTTGTGAGCCCAGAAAATGTTTGCCTACAGATTTAGACTCACTTACCTTTGTAAATGGCTGCTCTGCTCCATCAGGAAGCACAGCCCCGCCTCATCCTCTCCAACTTTCCATCTCATTCTCTGATCTCTACTGGCTATTCCCTGAGCTTTGCATTTTCTACTTTCCTAACCTCCTTCAACTGCCTGAAACCTACAGGTCTTTTGAGGTGCAAGTTAGATGGGCACTTCTTGCTAGAAGTCATCCCTGACTATCCCAGACAGTGACGGTATCTGTACAGCTCCCTGCTCATCTCCCAGCATGGGAGATGTTTCTATGTTGTAATTATTGGTTTAGTTATCACTAGTAGACTCCAAGCTCATCAAGGGTGGGGACTCTGTTTTAGTCTCTGGCATCCTAAGAATCCAGCACAATTCTGAGCACAGAGAAGGTGTCTTATAACTGTTTGTTGAATGAATAAAGGATGGAATAAATGAGTCTGTCCCTTCACGTGTCCATTCCACTCTTAAAGTAGTGCATAAACCAACACAGCAACTGTGTATCTTCACTTTTAGATATTCAAGATTTGGCAGGAATGACGCAGCCAAGAATAATAGGTTAGAGATGTTATTTCTCTGTCCCTATGTAGCAGAGAGAAAATGTCCCACTGCTATCCAAACCCAGAACATATGAAGAAAAAATCTTTGATGAGGGAGAGAAAATGTAAGCCCGAAAAAAAAAAGTTGTGGCTGAAAAAACTGTTTCAAACAGCATTTTATTTTTCTCCTCTGTGGGCTTGTTGTGTAAATTATGTGTAAGGCAAATATGTGATAGAGAGATGCAGTGGTAATTACTTGTTCTCAAATGTTTGGTTAGCCATGCCTTTTAATCCCACATACAGTAGTTTAGCACAGAATTAAATTCTGCCCTTTAGGCAGGATTAGCGTTTGAAGTTTCTTGTTTCTATCATTTAAATATTTTTATCCCAATATTTGTACTTTTCCATTTAGAATAAATGCAGAGTGTGTGTGGGAAATATAAATAGCATGGAGTTTTTATGATTCAACTCATCATCCTTATTGGTTTGTGGTCGATTTTTATGGATACCAATTTTTTTAATTACTCATCCATAACTAGTTACAGGAACACAGAAAAAAATTGTTAGTTCACTCCCTCCTCTAATGAATCTAGTATCTTTGCCCAAAATTGAAGTTTTTAATTTTATAAGAGAAAAATAATTTCCTTCAATCTTTACTCCTAAATTTCAAGTACTTAATGAGACATTGTTATATAAAATAATCAGGGAGAAAGGTTTTTCTCTATTGCCATGTGTAGAGGGAATGGGAAAAAAAATAGTTGGTCTGATTAACTGGAGAATCTATATGAGTGGCCTACATTAATAAAATTAATTAGAATTCTAAATGAATACATTACTAATTTATTAATTCCTGCTACTGCAGGAATTAATTTCTGTGTGCCCAGGATGTACAGCAACAGCTTTATTAGAGATGTAAGAAGAACTAAAACTTGGTCTCTGTCCTCAAGGAGCTTACAATGGGGGTGGAGACAGTGGTATAAACAATCACAAAGAAACAAACCATTCTTCCAGGGAAACCTAAGAGCAGCAAGGCTCTTGGAGAAGAATATGAGCAGGCCGGGTGGGGATGATCAGGAATATGGATTTACAGAGGACAGAACATCTGAGCAGAGCCGGCTGGAGAGGCAAGAATTTAGGGGAGGGGAAGGGGGGATAGGAAGGGCAGCAGAATAAAATAGACACTAGTATTGCTGTATGTATATACGTGTCTGTATAAGCCATGTGATTCTGCAACCTGTACACTTAGAAAAATGAGAAATTATACCCCATTTGATTCAAATGTATGATATGTCAAGATCATTGTATTGTCATGTGCAACTAATTAAAAAAAAAAAAAAGAATTTGCCAGGCAGCAGAGCCAGTGGTTGATGTATGCACAGAGGCTCTCTAGACACAGGAGTGAGACAGACCGGTTGATGGAATCTTTGGGGCTTTATTACACCAAAAAAAAAAATGACCCACCTTGAAACTCACAGAGACACATCAGTGTGAGGCAATCCCATTGTAAGCCTTCCTGGCAGTTCTGGGAAGGCTTTAAGCACAGCGGGGACCTGTTCCTTGATTGGCCTGTAGAGTGAGAGAGCTTTCACGCTGGCAGCCAAATGGCAGGGAAACCACTGATGGGGAAGCTGCCTGAGTTTTTTGGCAAATCAAGATGAGTACTGATCTAGAGCAGCAGTGGTGAGAATTCGGATGTGAGTGGTGGTGAAGAGACAGAAGCAGAGACCTGGTGATCAGCCAGGTAGGTCACAGGGTGCCCTTGTGTGGAAGCCACAGATCTAGACTGACTCAGGTTTCTAGTTAATGGTGATGGCCACCTGCATCGCCCCAAACTGAACTCAGGTTGAGCTTTTTTGTGCTCAAATTAACATGTAGGCAGAAAGGTAAATTTAGCCCAACGTTAGAATATTTTGATGACATTAGGAGGGATATTTTCAAAATAGATTGTCCTCAGCGGGGAAGAATACCTATCTGTGTTAATTTTTTAAACTATTGTTTGTAGCTCCAGGGAGGTAACTGTAGCCCTTCCAACAGGGAACAAACTGAGGCTTACTCATGGTTCTCCATCAGCATTCCTCCCCTGCTTTTTTTCAAAGAAGTTCATAAATATTTTCCTTGTGATTTATATTTTTATGGTGGAGCCAGCAAATGTATAGGGTAGAAGTTGATTATCATAGTCAATCTAAATTTGTGATGTCAGATCTATTTTACTGGTAGCCTGCATCTTCTATTTAATTGCATATTGACGTTTTTCTGTGCTCATGTTCATATCTGTTTTCATAGCTCTTTAGAAATCCAGAAAGGGAACCTGCTCCAGTCACATTGATCTACTGCTGTCCCTGCATTCTGGTAATGAGGTCCTTTCTTTGTGCCTTGGCGAAGATTGTTTTCCTATCTTTCCTATTTCCTATCTCAGAAATCCATGAACTTCTCTTTCAGATTCTGCCTCAAAATGAAATTTCTCTGAGAAATGTAGTCTCTAGTCCAATTACTTCTTTTTACCTTGACATCATTTGTGAACTGTATTAAATTTGCATAGGTGTTTCTACTTAAGTCTTGTTGAACATTTTCATGTAATTATTTAGGCATTTTCAAATAGTATCTAATGGTGGTATGTGTGTTCAGTAGAGGATAACTTTAAATATTGGACAGACAGTGGCAATACATTTCCATCCGTCTGCCCTAATTTCTTGTTTGCCTTTAAAATCTTTTCTCTGGAATTAAGATGTCATCCTTACTTCTGACTTCTCAGTATAGTTCTTTTAAAAAAAATATTTAAAATATTTTACATGCACAGAAAAGTACAGAATAAAACAAACCAGAATTTTTAAAAATTAAGTATCTTTTTCAGATACTTAATTTTTGTTAGAAAGAAGTAAAATATGACAGATATAGTTGATCCCCTTTTGTGAACTTCTCCCATACTATTTTCTCCCTTTTCTTTCTAAATGCAACCATAAACCTGAGATTAGGGCATTTATCTTCTTCCTATTCTTTTTCTAAATATTTATCCTTTCATGATCAATATTATGCATTAATGTTTGTGTTTTAAGATTGTGCCCATTTGATACCTTTGGATTTTATTTTCTCTAAACTGAACACCTTTATATCTTAATAAGCAGATGTAACACATTTGTATTCATTGTGATTATTGATATGTTTAGGATTATTTCTAGCACCTTACTTGGAATTTTTTAATTTACTAAAATTTTCAATGCTTTATTTCTCTTCTTCTTTTGTCATTTTATAAGTAACAATTCCTTTGTTTCCACACTGGTTTGGAAAATAAACATTATATTTATCTTACTTATGTGACTACCACTTTAAATTAAAAAAATTGTTGTGATTATTTTTAAAGATTTTCAATCTATATTTACTTTCTCAATCTTAATATGTCAAGATCTATCCATTTCCCCCCACATCAATACAAGTATCTTTTTCCCTTCTTTTATAAAAAAGTGGCTATATGGGTTGGGGTTGTAGCTCAGTGAAGAGTGTTTGCCTAGTACCTGTGAGGCACAGGTTCAATTCTCAGCACTACATAAAAATAAATAAAATAAAGGTCTTTAAAAAAGCGGCTATACTCTAATATTCTTCTATAGCTTACCTTTTTCTTATATTATTTTAACATCTTTTTATGTCAGTAATATAGTTCTATTTCCTTTATTTTAGTGAACACATAGCAAAGATGGTGTTGGTGATATTTACTGAGTGCTTCACTATGCACCAAAGGTTGTGTCTCATCTGAAGTTCTCAACCAATATATGTGGAAAGAAATCCTGTTTTAGAGGCTTTGAGAGATATAGTAGGTAGAATACGACCCCCATAAATGTCTATGTCCAAATCCCTGGAAACCTGAACATGTTTAAAGATGTGATTAAGTCTAATGACCTCAAGATGAGACCATAATAATGGTCTACTATGGTCCATTGATGTGGGCCCAATCTAATTACTTGAGTCCCTAAAAATAGAACGTTTCCCCCTGGTTTAGAGGATGATGTGCTAGCAGAAGCAGAGTTAAAGAGATGGTAGCATGAGGAGGACTCAATACCCTGTTGCTGTTTTGAGATATAGGGGCTTCTGTGCAGGGACCAATGAGAGGACTTTAGAAGCTAAGGGCGGCCCTCAACTGATAGCCAGCAAGGAAAGAGAGACCTCAGTTCTACAACTACATGGAACTGAATTCTACCAACAACTGAACAAGCAAGGAAAGTGTTTCTCAGACTTTACAAGAAGAAACACAGCCCTGCCAATGCACAGATTGGCATTCTGGACTTTTAAACTACGAGCTGGGGGTATAGCTCAGTTGGTAGAGTACTTGCCTTGCATGAGCAAGGCCCTAGGTTCAATTTCCCAGTACCACAGAAAATTAAAAAAAAAATAAAAAATAAACCACTGAACTGCAATATAATAATTTTTATGCCATTGTTTTACACCTCTAAAGTTGTAGTAATTTGTGTGCAGCAATAGAAAATGAATGCAAGTGAGCTGGCAGGCATGGTGGCACATACCTATAATCCCAGCAGCTGGGAGACTGAGACAGGAGGATCACAGGTTCAAAGTCAGCCTCAGCAAAAGAGAGTTGCTAAGCAACTCAGTGAGACCCTGTCTCTAAATAAAATACAAAGTAGGGCTAGAGATATGAGTCAGTGGTCGAGTGTCCCTGAATTCAATTCCCAGCATCCACAAGAAAAAAAAAAAAAAAGAAAAAGAAAATGAATACAAGTGGCCACAATTAGAAAGTTTAAGTGAAATATGACTAAATCATAATTCATATTGGTGGATATTTAGGTTGTTTTCAATTTACAGTATTTTAGACAAATGAGACAGATTTCCTCATATTTATATCTTTGTACATTTTAATTAGAATTTCTGTAGGAAAATTCCTAAAAATGAAATTATTGGGTTAAAAGATAAATACATTAAACATTTAAAAAAAATAAATACTGTCGCATCACCTTACAAATGTTCCATGCAACTCATAGACAAGAACCAAAATCAGTAGGAAAAGAATTACCAAAATCTACAGGAGGTGGCTGGATGTGTCACTGGATGTGGCTCATTGATGATAATTTTAACAAAGCATAGGTCTAAAATGGCCATGTAACAAAAAATGCCTTTCTTCTTCAATTTAGCTGGAAAGCCTGCCAGTGTCTGTTCCAGAAGAGTCCCTCTGGCTCTTTATATGTGTATTGTGCATAAATTCATTTCTTTGTGCTTTTACTTCTGGTTCATGCTATTTGGCCTTTGCATTATTGAGTGCCGCAGTCTGGCTGGGCACAAATCACGAGCCACTGAAGCAGGAACAAACTTTATTTTTAAACTGCAGGAAAACACTTCACACAGCTCCCGGGGAATCCTCCCGAACGCCACGAGGCTTCTCCAGGAACCCCCAGCCGGAAATATCTCTCTCGGAAATCCCTCCTCCTGCACTTCCCCAACCAATGGGAACTCTCGGGGAATCCCTGGAAATCCCCACGAGAACTCCAAAATAGTGCGAGAACTCAAAAGTTG
>NW_026000080.1:3539160-3582640 GCF_001458135.2 Marmota marmota marmota
GCCCTCTGGTGATAGAACGGTGTTAGTAGCAGCCTCCTGTTGTAGCTTTTTCCCTAATAGCTGTTTCTCCTCTAAGCTTTCTTCCTTTAAATTTTCTTCCTCTGTCTGACTAGCTTGAGAGACCTTCTCTTTTGCTTGATCTAAAATGTCTTTCTCCATGGTCTGAACCTCTAACAATTTACTTAACACTCTTTCAGTTTGTTTTTTACTAATTTCTAATCTGTTATAAAGATAACGCAACCCAATAAGATAACACAAAACAAAACCGAAACAGAATGAAACAAAAACGGAACAAAAAATCGTTGTATCAATTTTCCTGTTTTCTTGACATGTGCATTTGTGGTCTATTTCTATCTCTTCCTCAGGGGTGAACAACTTCAAACCTTGAGCCAACCATTTTTCCCAATCTGCCTGAGAAAATTCTAGGGATAGGCAGCTTGAAACAAACACAAAACAAATCAAAACAAGAACACATTGTTTTTTAAAATGGCTTCTCCAGGAACCCCCAGCCGGAAATATCTCTCTCGGAAATCCCTCCTCCTGCACTTCCCCAACCAATGGGAACTCTTGGGGAATCCCCGGAAATCCCCACGAGAACTCCAAAATAGTGCGAGAACTCAAAAGTTGCGGCAGAGGCGGATAGTAATGCCTCGCCTGTCAATCAATACTGTTGGCAAAATGCCAGGGGCCATACAGACACGGCCGTGGCTCTCAGCAATTGAGGACTAACAAAAATAAATAGCTTTTTGAGTAAATATCCCTTATGTTACATATCCATTCAAAGACCTATATTACTTCAACTGAGGCCAGAGTTTCACATGTGCACAATTAGACACTAATACAATTAGCATTCCGTCAATTTTAAATGACAGATTTTCCAGTGAGGCCCTGGAATCCAAATGTTAGAGAAATCACTGATTAAAGAAAATTACCAGGGGCTGAGGTTGTGGCTCAGTGGTGGAGCGCCCGAGTAGCACGTGTGGGGCCCTGGGTTGGATCCTCAGCACCACATATAAATAAATAAATGAATAAATAAATAAATAAATAAATAAATAAATAAATAAATGTATTGTGTCCATCTACAACTAAAACATAAATATTAAAGAAAGAAAGAAAAATACCACAACAGACAGCTCAAATGCAAGGAACCAGTGACTAGCTGGTGTTTTATGTGAATCAGGGAAAGAGGATGGCCAGTTCCTTCATCAGAACCAACCTCTTCACGTTAACTGACCCCAGGCTTTGAAAGACAGGAAGGAGTCTTTCTTGCTAAAAACAAATTTACTGATTGACTTTCCTTGGGTATGTTAACTTCATTCTTTTATTTGGACAGTGATCTTGCCGTTTTGTTGTTGTTGTGTGGCTTTTGTTTTATGGTGAGAAAGTTGGTGTTTAGAACTAGTTGGTGGTCTCCGGGTAGATGTTCTAAGTTTTATTGTTAACGTCCACAGCTTTGTAATCAGGAACCAGTAAAACATAAGCCTCTCCGAAGGCTTATCAGGGCGTTGACCTTGGCTGTGTTGGTGTCACAGCTTCTTCACAGTCTGAGGGAGTGCTTTGGCTTTGGACAACAAACACAAGCTGCTCATTGCCCTCTTTGTTCTTTGTGGCTGATTCAGTGGTCAGAGGGAACTGGATGGCACAGTGGCTCCAGAGGGTGCTCTTCAGAGAGTATCTGGTCTGCCTTGGGAGCCGTAGTGTCCAGGACTAGCAGAAGGTGGGTGAGATGTGACTTTTTTGTTTGTGGCTGGGGATGCCATTCAGCACAGACTTCTTGACCTTCAAAGCTTTTGCTTTGGTTTCAGCTTATGAGAACTACAGGTATAAATTTCTTTTCACTCCTGACTTGCATCGATGCTGGAATGTATAGATTTTACAGTGTCCTTTCTTTTCTTTCTTTTTTTTTCCCCCATGCTCTTCCTTTGTCCCAGGACTTCCTTTTCTACTGGTGCTGGGATGTTGGTTTTCTCTCTTAGGCAGTTGATTTTTAATCCCCAGCGTTGTGGAACCTTTTGACTACATGTTATACTTGCCTTTTGGCTTTGTGCTCAACTGCTTGATCCTGGGACATTGTAATAAACACCCTCTTTGCTGTGAAATAGAAAGATGCCTAATTCCCGATATTTGACTATCTATTTTCGCTTCATTTTACCTAAGAAACCAGAATGGAAATTTTAAATTCTGATCAATTTTAGTGCAGTTTATAATAACACCTGTTTATTGAACATTATTATTTTTTTGAAAAATGCTTTCACTTATTGAGTTCTCAGAGCCATTCTGTAAGGTAGTTGCTATTATTAACTCCCCGTTTCACCACTGAAGAAATTGAGATTTTGCAAAGTTGCATAACCTGCCTAAGGCTACAGCTTAGTGGAATGATACAGCTGGATTCAAACATGGGCTTTTTTGGACCAGGCTGTGTTCTTAACCACTGTACCGCAGTGTTCTTTGACATTTCAAATTATTGGTAAGTAATACTTCCAGGAATATCTTTAATCAGAAAAATTAAACACAGAGTTAGTTAGTTGTGGTGAAATAGGAAGAACGCTGGGATAGGAGACAAGAGTCCCAGCTGTATCCTCAACCAGCTGAACAAGTCTGTGAGGAAATAATCCCACCAGCCCAGCCAGGAGTTTTTTTTTCATCTGTGAAAGTTCCAGTCCTCTAAAATTCTTAACAAAACTCAATTTCCTCTTCTTTAATTTTTCCTATACAAAGATAGATTAAACCTGCCACTCCCATATCATTGGTGACAGTTAAAGCTGGTATCAGATGACTCAGTTGGCATAGGGGTACTTGTCCTGAAGAAAAGGAAGAAAAGGCAATGATTAAATGCCACCCCCCGGCAGAAAGCAAGCTAAGCAGAATGACTCAAGTCCAAAGCCTAGAAAATCTTGGCGGAAGCAGGGTGGATCTATTCCTCTGTCTCCAGTTTTCTCTGTGTACATTCACCATTGACCGTAGAAATGTGGATGAACATGTGACTCATCATTCATCATCATCTCAAATTTGTTAACTCCATCATGGAGAAATAATGCTACCAAACTTTGTCCAGGTAGAAGTGAGACCAGCCACAGAGAAGACTTGCTAACCTTCCCAAGTGTGTATTCCATGTGTTACCAGCTAAATGATGTCAACCCCACCCCTGAATTCATATGTTGAGGTTCTAACCCCTAGTACCTCAGAATGTGATCTTGTAAGACAGAAGGCCTTTAAAGAGGTAAATGTGGTAAAATGAAATGCTGTGGGTGGCCCCTAATCAAATAGGACCAGTGTCCTTATAAGAAGAGGAAATTAGGACACAGATGACACATAGACTAGAGACAATTTTGGAGGAGACAAAGAGAAAGTGGACATCTGCAAGCCAACGAGAGAAGGTTCAGAAGAAAACAAACCTGTCAACACATTGATCTTGGATTTCTATCTTTCAGACCATGAGGAAATTAATTTCAGTTATTTAACCCATACTGTCTGTGTATTTTGTTATTACTGTGCAAGTCAACTAATACCTCATGTTATAAAATTGGGATGGTTTTAAAGTGTCTCCCTTACTTTCCAGAAATTCTTCCCCTTCATTCTTTTAAAAAATTTCTTTCCTCTTTTGAGGGAGTGAGATTTCTACACCCTAATAAGTCATACTTCTTATCTAGCTTCATCCACACACTGAAGTACAGAGATGTTGCCATTGTTAATGGTATTTGAAGAGAACCTATCATCTTTCTTGATGAGTACTTTGAACATATCTTACATTACTATACTTCTATAAAATCCTTGTCTTATCATTGCTCTTTTCTTATGTCAGTTCTCAATTAGGTGAAATTAGTTTGATTTTATAACTGATAAAATAAAACACTGAATGATGGATAATTGATGATCATTCCCCAGCCCTGCCACTCTGTGAATTGTACTCCCTGTCTTGGGTAAAATGGAAGCAACACCACCCACCCAGGCTCAGATCCTTAAGCTAGGAACTTAGGAGGTTATTTTCAATTCCTTCTTTTTCCTTGCCTCTGACATCTAACTCATTACCTACTTCTGTTCATTTTTCCTTTAAAACATCAAATGGAAAAAGACTTATAATTTTTAAATTATAACATTAAATTTGAATTGGAAATATCAATATGGGCTCATGAATTAAAATATAAAAATGCCCGTGTGTAGAATATATACAGAGAGAGCTGGAGTATAGAGCTAGAGTGTGTGTGGATGTAGATATAGCTCTATCCACTGAAAGAACAGAATTAGTGTAATCCCTCTAACAATGAGCACTCCTAGAACTCAGGTTTTGGTTTCTACTCATTCTTACCTACTAAAAACAACCAGAATCTTTGGAAAAATAGCTGATTTAGATGATGATGAACAGGAAAAGCACAAGGTAAGTTTAGGGCCAGAAAGCAAGAGAGTGCTCAGTGACTATGGGAGTCTTTTAGTCAGCTTTTTCGCTGCTGTGACTTAAGGATCTGATCAGCATAACTGTAGGGGAGGAAAAGTTTAAGGGCTCATGGTTTCAGAGGTCTTAGTCCAGAGAAGGCCAGCTCCATTCCTCAGGGCTCGAGATGAGGCAGAATATTCATGGCGGAGTGTGTGGCAGAGGGATGCAGCTCACGTCATGGTGATCAGGAAGCAGAGAGACGCCAGCTCCAGATATGAAATATATACCCCATAGGCACACCCCCAATTAAACCACTCCCTCCAGCCACACCCCATCTGCCCCTAGCCATCACTCAGTTAATCCCATCAGAGACTGATTTGCTGATTGGGGTAAGATTTTCATGATCCGATCATTTCCTCTCTAAACCTTCTTGCATTGTCTCACACGTGAGCTTTTGGGGGACATCTCACATCCAAACCATAACAGGGAGCATGTTACAAGGATATCGGAGCTGGTCTGAAGAACTCTCAATAGTCAAATTTTGGACAATTTGAACATGTTTGTATTGATTGTAAAACACTGAATATATATAAATCTCAGTCCACAGTGAAACCCCCAAAAAGTGAAATAAAGGGGAAAAAAGTCCCTCACATCATTATTGGAGATGACTATTCAATAAATCCCTACTCCAGAATTGTAGTAAAAGGAAAAGAATTAGACATTTACCTTTTTTTTTTTTTTTTTTGTGGTGATGCTGGGGGTCAAACCCAGGCCCCTGTGCATGCCAGGAAGACACTCAACCAGTAAGGCACATTCCCAGCCCCTACCTTGCCTTTTATTTTGTTAATCAATGAGGGAAAAGTCATCTCTAGAGAATGTCCAAGGAGTGATAATATTTGAAAGTCACTGTTTTGCAACTCTCAATGAAATAATTGACTCAGGTAAAGATCAGCAGTGGGAAAAGATTACTGTAGAATAGGATATTTACCCAGTGAAAAACCATCGTCACACAGGTTACTTCCTAATCTAAGAGTGCAAAAGGGACATCAGGCAGTGACCACTTTGACCAAGTGATCGACCTTAGAATCAATAACATGGGATTAACTGACATTATGATCCTTCTGATGTAATGCAGATGAGAGTCACAAATCAATTTATGAAGTATTTTTGCTGACAGTGTTTAACCTGAATACAATGAAGTCTTCAGATCTAAATTCAAATATATGTATTACAGGGAATCAAAGAGTCATCAAAGTACAAAACAAAACAAAAGACCTGCAGAATAATCCTGAATGAAAGATATTCTACAAGACAACTTTTTTTGCATTCCTCCAAAAGTCATGATCACCAAAGAGGAGACTGTCTTGGATTAAAAAAAACTAAAGAGACATAACAACCAAATACAACATATAAACTGCAATGGATTCTTAGCTTAATCAAAATTGAAAAAAAAAAAAAAGAAAGAAAAGAAAAGAAAGAAAGAAAAGAAAAAGAAAGAAAGAAAAGAAAAAAAACCCACTTTGGAGTGGTTTAGTTAGCTTTTGCATGGCTTTGACCAAAAGACCTGACAAAAACAATTTTAGAGGAGGACTCATGGTTTTAGAGGTCTCTGTCCATAGAAGGCCAGCTACATTCCTTGGGGCTCTTAAGCCCCAAGAAATCAGAACATCATGGTGGAAGAATATGATGAAGGAATGTGACTCAGGGAGCAGAGAGAGCTCCCCTCATTAAGGATAAAATACATACCCCAAAGGTATGCCCCCAGGGACCCACTTGCTCCAGCCACACCATACCAGCCTGCAGTTACCACCCAGTTAATACATTCAAGTGTATTAATGTACTGACCAGGGTAGGGCTCTCATAACCAATCATTTCTCCTCTCTAAACCTTCTTGCATTGTCTCACATATGAGCTTTTGGGGGACACCTAATGGAGACAATTGGGAAAAATCTGAATATGAGCTATATATTAACTGATGTGGATGTTACATGATGTTAAGGAACCAATACCAATTTTCTTAGATGTGATAATGGCATTGTGATAATGGTTATGTGTAAGAAATTTCTTATTTTTAGGAGATACATTTATAAATATGAAGTGTAATGATTTCAGCAACTTTATAACATGTATGTATGCACACATGTGCGTGCATGTGTTCATGCACGTGTATGGAAATATAAAGCAAGTATATATTGGTTATCTCCCTTAACCCTGAGGGATACATTTCAAGACCCCCCAGTAGAAGCTTGAAACTGTGGATTGTACTGATCTCTCTCTCTCTCTCTCTCTTTCTCCCTATCTCTCCCCCTCCTTCCCTATCTATCTTTGGTTTATCTGTGCTGTGTTTTGATCTGAGAGTAGGTCTTAGCAATCTCATTTTTTCCCTTCCTAACTGAGAATTTTCTCTTGATGGAAGTACTTTGTCGCTTCCCTTTGGCATACCTAAATTGCCCGTGTCACTCCTTTTGCACTCTGGGGTCCTTATTAAGTACAATAAGGATAAATTGAACACAAGCACTTCAGTTCTGCAACAGGCAAGCTGATAACTGAGGTGGCTGCTGAAGTGATCTAAGGGTGGGTCACGTACACAGCATGGATATGCTGAATAGAAGCGTGATTCATGTCCTGGGTGGACAGAGTAGAATGGTGCAAGATTTCATCAAGCCACTCAGAATAGCGTGCAATTTAAAACATATGAATTGCTCATTTATGTAATTTTCAATTTAATATTTTCAGACTAAGGTTGGTGGTGGATAACTGAAACCACAGAAAGTGAAATCTTGAATAAGGGAGACTTGTATGTGGCAAATCAAAACGATTGTAGAATCTATGTGGAATCTAGGTAGAGATTGTGTAAGTATTTATTTTACTATTTTTTCAACTTTTCTAGATGTTTAGACATTTTCATATTAAACAATTTAGAAAAGTTTTATGCCTCTGCCCCTCATCTCTATCCTCATGGTCACTCTTGTACCACAACTCTTCTCTGCCTCTTCTCTGAGATATTATGGTGGTCTCCTGAATAATTTCTGACTTCAGTCTAAATGCCTCCAAGCCATCTTCCAAAGAGGGCAAGAGTGAGAGAATAAAAATCGTTTCTCACTATTTCCCTACCTCACTATGGCTATCCCTTCTCATCATCCCCATGGTAAAGCATGAGTAAGCTTAGCAAGCCAGGCTTTTACCTTTGACTTTCCCTGTAATCCTGCTCAAGATAGTCTTCTGTTACCTCATGTACTCTGCCAGGGTAACAGACTCAAATAGTTGAGAGTGTGGGTCTGGGGTGGACTGGGGAGCAGGAGCCTTCTCTGAAGGGAGCGCTGTTACTTGGAACCCATTGAATGTAGCCACTAGAGAGTACAGGCCCAGTGTTGCTAAGTCTTTTTTTACCATGAAGTCAAAAATCAAGATTTGTTTACGAATCATCTCACATCTTAAATGATAATGAGTAATTTAATTTTTTAAAATATTATGAGAGGTGAAAGAAATTATGAAGTAGACCGTGTGACATTTCTGCAATAATCCATGGACTGAATGCTTCCTCTTGGGCACTGTTAAGATTTAGCCATGAGGTGTCCACCAAGAGCTTGTGTGTAAGACCATGGAAGAAAGTTCAGAGGTGAAATGATTTGCTTAGAGCTTTAATCTAATTGTGGTTTCATCCACTGACAAGGATTAACTGGGTTATAACCATAGGCAGGTAGGTTGTGACTGGAGGAGGAAGGTCACTGGGGGCACTTGTCTTTGGGATTTATATTTGTCCCTGGAACTGTGAGCCAAATAAACTTTTCCTCTTCTATGTTGTTCTTGTCAGGTCTTTTGGTCACAGCAGTGAAACAACTGACTAACAGGCACTAATTGGTCATTCTTCCATCTGACACCTTAGCCTAGAATATTTTCTTCCTCCTTCTCCTGGTGAAATTCTGTGGATCCTTCAAAATCCAGCAGGGAAAACCCTTCACATTGCCCTGACTGCTCTAAGCAGGTGCTCCCTCTTCAGTGGACCCCACGCCATTTATACAACTTTGCTCCAGGATTGTCATAGAATTACATATCTGGCCATCTGTCTTCTTCCACTGGATTCTGAATCCTCATGATTCAGAACCATATTTTGTTCATTTTTGTCTTTGTGCTGCTCACAATTTCTGGTAGTCAACATTTGATGAACTCAACATATGATTGAGTCGCAGGGTGTTAAAGGTAATGCTATAGAAGAATGGAGGATATGGCTTCTAAACATCCAGTTGGAAATGTACTTAAGAATGTCTATGAGTCAATTTTTAAAAATCCTTCCTATTATTATATTCCAAGTAAAGTTGTCTTTTGGGCTTATTTGTCTATTATAGGAATTCAGATAAGCAAGGTTAGCTTTCTTTCTAACACTTGAACCCAAGAGAACCATATTTCAGTATTGTTTTGAAGATTGTCTTTCCAGATCAGTCTCAGCCACGATCAGGCTAAGAACCTAGACAGCCTCAGTCATCAGCAAATGCTCTAAACTTGCTTGAACCTCACTGAGTGGTAGGGAGTGTGCTGAACCAAATCACCTCCTCTCTTTGGAACATCAATTCCATTCAGGGCCCTACACACCTGACCCTCTCATCCTCATCTCTTTTCTGTTTTTCTTTTTGTAGAATGACTTCTTCCTTTCACTAGACATTCCTGTCAAAATCCAGCCCAAAACTTACTTCTTCCAAGAAGTGTCTGAGAAACACTATCTGCCTTGATTGTTCCTTTATGTTGTGTTTTCCATTGATTGGTGTCCTTTTTTGTTGGGTATGGCCTATATCATAGTAAGACTAATTATGATATTAAGAATAAGATAATATAATAAGAAGAACCCACTTGAGGGACTTTGTAAAAGTAATAGATTCCCAAACTCCCCTGGAGATGCTGATACGGGAGGATCTGGCATGAGATGGGGGAATGAGTACGGGTATTTGTGTTTTTAACAAATGTGACAGCTAATTCTTACCATCAGGCAACCCTGAGAAATAATAACACCATCCTTATAAGCTTAGACTTGGATTCAGACTGATCAAATTTTAAAGCTGGGCTCTTGTGCTAACTAGCTGTGTATAACCACATGCAAGTTGACAAGTCCAAAGCCACGGTTTTCTCATCAAGAAAATGGGGTTGATAATCACTGTCATAAAGTTGTTCTGGAAACTAAACAATTCACATGGAGCATCATTATAGTGCCTGGAGCATTCTCAGTAAATGTTTGAAAAGTTATGCTTACATTTTATTGTAATTTTTTGGCTGCATTCCTATGATTCGAGGTCAGAATGATGGTTTCCTTGGGTTTTTCTGCAGCACCATGGTGATTCAGGACAGGGCAACTCACAAGATTTTACCTCTGCCAAAGACTATTTTTGAGAGCTTGCTAACCTCTGCCAACTTTTTATTGCCTCAATGAAGTATTACCATTTGTTCACTTTAATTTTACCTGTCATCTCCATTCAATTATGGAAAGGTCTCTGAGGGCAGTGACCCTGCCATCTAGTTTTGTTATACAGTAGAGCTAGTATCCTACATAGTGGGCTATCAGCCAGGGGCATTATCTAATAGAACACACACTTATTTCATGTAATTATAGAAACATCATCCCTTACTTAGGTTACAATAGTTCCTAATGACTCTTGAGGCCTTATAATTTTCCCCTTCTACAGGCTTTCTCGACACAGCAGCCAAAGTGATCTTTTAACAATGTAATCAAAGCATGTCCCTCCCATTTCAAAATCTTCCAAAGTTTCTCACTGTATTTGGAATAAAATCCAAATTCCCTACCCTGGACTTGTAAGTGCTTTCCAGTCTGGGCTGGTCTGCTTCTATCTCCTGAAAGTCACTTCCTAGGTCATTATATTCCAGCCACACCACTTGCTATGGTTTGGATATGGTTTGACATGTGTGTAGTCCCCAGATTCATAGAAGCTCAGCCTCCGTGTGACAATCTGGGAGGTGGGGTCTAGTGAGAAGTCCTTAGATCACTGGGGGAATACCATCAGAAGGGATTAAGGTAGTGCTCATGGGATCTCTGAGCTCTCATGAAGTGAGTTGTTATTAGAACAAGCCCCACATCTGAATTTCTCTATGGCTTTCCAGTTCAAGAGAGATCTTTTCCTTTTGCTGGGTGTAGTGATGCATGCCTATAATTTCAGCAAAACTTGGGAGGCTGAGGCAGGAGAATCACAAATGCAAAGCCAACCTCAGCAACTTAGTGAGGCTCTAAGCAATTTAGCATGACCCTGTCTCAGAATGTGGGGCTAAGGCTGTGGCTCAATAGTAGAGTGCTCGCCTAGCATGTGTGAGGTGCTGGGTTCGATCCTTAGTACCACATAAAAATAAATAAATAAAATAAAGGTATTAAAAAAATCACATCAATCTTTAAAAAAAAAAAAAAAAAAGGGGAGTGGGGCTGGGAATGTGACTCAGTGCCTAAGTGTCTCCGTGTGTTCAATCCCTGGTATCAAAACACCTTTGACTCATCTCATATATGTGCTCTCCCTGTTATATCCTCACCAGAGGCAAAACCAATGGGCTGCCTGGGGCTTTGAACATCCAGAACTGTGAGATAAATGAATCCCTTTTCTCTATAAAATCATCCAGCTTCGGTTTTCATTATAGTAACAACAACAACAAAATAGTCAATACATCTCTGCTCCCCCTCCCTGGACTGTCCTTTCTCTAATTTCACATATCATTCAGCCCAGTTGTCACTTTCTCAGAGACCTTCCATCACCTCCCTAATGTTTTCCTTTTATTAGTTTCTATCCCATTATCTTGCTTTATTTTCTTCTTATCGCTTTCATCTGTTCAATACTGCACTTACTAGTAGCTGAAATTAACTTTTTTCTTTATTGGACACTCCATGAGAGCAGACATCTTGTCTATCTCATATTCGCAGACGGGGCCAGAACATGTTACTTTTGTGGACTTGGTTATATACTTGTCAAATTGATGAATGAACTTTACAGATAAAGAATATCTACAGGGCCCATTAGATTTCAGCCTTTTCAAAACAAGGGACTCTTAATCAACAAAATGTTTGGTTTTCAATTATTAATTGATTTGATTGGTTCTTTTTTTCTTCTTTCTTGACAATTAATAGAATCCTATAGACATAAAAAAGCTTTTAGCAAATCCACAGCAATAGAGTCCTTGTTGTATGAGAGCCACCACCAGGGGGAAATCAGTACTCTGATCAGTAGCTGTGGACAGTGAGAAAAACTTGGCTGAAGCAGGCCTAACCTCGGGGGACAAGGGCAGGCAGGCAAGAGGCGCTGGATGTTCTTGCAACATACTTCCTCCAGAGCTTACCCATGGCTCTTCAGAGAAAGCAGAGGAGGCAGGACTATTGTTTGGGGCACTTTTAAACGCAGGGAGATGCTTCTGTACCTGAAGCAGCCCTGGACCAGTGGCTGTAGCACTGTAGGGAGGATGGCAGTGGCTGTGACAGGTGAAAGTGGCAACAGTGGTGGGTGGTAGGAATGGTGGTGCCACAGGAACATCTCAGGGAGGTGCTGACTTATGAAGTAGTTTCCCACCAAGCTCAAGCCACAAGGGACCTGGGGAAGTGGGCAACAATTTCAGGGACAAGCATGCAGCAGCTAGGAGGGCATTTGACCTCCCACACTCTCCCAGTGACAGGAAGGGTCTCAAGGAACTGGAATTCCAGCAGTTGAGCATGTCATCAGACGTATGGACTTTGTCATCTTTTGTGTTCTTTTGGTTTTCAGAATCATTCTCAAGGATGAAGCAAGATGACAGGTGAAAAAGCACATAGCATGCGATGTAGCCAGTAAATATTGTTTCCTCTCATTGCCAGGAAGCACCAGTAGGACCACATCAAAATTAGAGTCCAACAGGTAAATAATATGTTAATCTCTCTGGAGGAAACAATGATGATTAAGACTTTGTCCTTGTCTCCAGAGAGCTCATAATATGCTAGGAACGTGATCATCCAAAAGGGTAGAAAAGTGAAAAGTGCTACCCAAAGCACTGCCAAAAAGTCAGGAATGTTCACATCAGTGATACAAATGCCAAGGTAGGGACCAAGTGAATTTTACAGATGAGCCTTGCTTGGGTCTTGAACAATGGATCTAATTTAGGCATGGAAAGAATCAGGTGAAGTATACTCCAAATAAAAGGAATAGTGTGAATTAGTCACAGAGGAGGAACAACACATAACTTCTATAGAAAATAGTTCTGTTTGACTGAAGCATAAGGCAAAAGAAGAAGCATCTTGAGGGGAAAATGCAGACAGATAGAGGTAACAGATGAACTAGAACATCCGATTTAAGGTGTTATGCAAAGGAATAACGTTCAGCATTCTATACAAGAGACTTAAACTCTCAAAATGGACTTAAAAAAATCGAACTAAAGAATTTTTAATTCGACAATCTGTTTGAGTGCCTACTATATGCTAGGCAGTGTTCTGGGTTCTAGATACAATAATTAACAAAACAGACAAAAAGCTCTGAGCTGCAGGAGCTCATGAACCATTAACATGGTTTGTAGGAAGTATTGTCTGGAATGAGATGGAGACTGGCAGGTTATCTAAGAGACTCATAATTTGTTCAGTCTAGAAATAGTAAAGATCCAAAGTAGGATAGGCTCAGAGAATTAGAGGAAAGGAATCAAGGCGTGATACACTCTGAAGATAGAATTGACAGAGCTCAGCAACTAACTGTGGGTGGAACCAGAGATTAGGGAACCAAGTGACTATAAATTTGACCCCAGGGACTAATGCCATTACACGTGGGAAAGAAAAGGATCAAAGCTAGGAACAAAAGTGGATTTTGAAGGGAAAAAAATGTGCTGACTTTCAATATACCAGGTGTGTTGGGTTAGTGACTACTTAGTACACAGTTGCAGTAGACATCTGGAATTATGAACTGGGGTTTGGGAAATAGATCTGGCCTGAATATATAGGTTTGTAAGTGAATGACCAGAAAGGAGAATATTGACCAAAGAGAAAAAATATTGGACTTTTATTAAAGAAATATATCCAATAGAAGCAAAAGGAGAAGGAGGTAAATAAAGAATAATGATAAATTTAGGGGGGGAAACTAAGAGGTTTTGAAGTTAAATAAGGAAGAGTCTTAAATAGCAGTTATGATCTAAAGTATCCAAAATGAAGGACTTCTGCTTCTGGTTGTGGTGATGTTATGGGTATATCCCTCTTGCCATAAATAGCTGTAAAACTGGACAAAGCATATGAAGCAACTGTTTTCAGTCACTGGAAATCAGGCAGTGCTGGACTTTGATCCCTGAGAAAAGAAAACACATGAGAGGAGCCCCTGGGTCACCCTGTCTTTCTTCCTGGAGGCATAGGAAAGTAGAGCCCAAGTTGGTAACAGTTGTCTTGCTGAGCTGAGGAGGTACAGATCAGAACTCAGGGCTGTTGAGTGGTTGGAATTTGTAGGCCAGGGTAATGAAGAGGAAAGAATTGCACAGAGAAAGAGGTTCAGAAGTCCATACAGGCCACTGTTAAAGTCTTTGGCTGATTATTAAACCCAGGGGAAAACAACTATAGGGGAGCTGCAAGCTGTGTGGAGATTCCAAAGGTGCACAGAAATGATGTAGGCTTTCTGAGATCACAGTAATTCCTTGGGGTTTGCAGTAAAGACTCAAGAAAGGCCATAAGAAGCAGAACTACTCTAACCCTAAGATAATATAATAGCTTATCCAAATAAAACTTCAAAACAGCCTTGTAAAGACCAAGTTGTCCCACCAGGAAATTAACAAAACTCAACACTCTTTGTTCTTTTCTTTTCTTTTTCTTTCATTTTTTCTTCTTTTTTTTTTTCTTTCTCTCTCTCTCTCTCTCTCTACTGTGGATTGAACCTATGGCATGCTAGGGAAGTACTCTACTACCAAAGTACATCCCCAGTCCTTCAACACTCTTTAAATCCAAAAACAATAACATAGCATTTAATGTTCAGCATACAATTAAAAAATTGTTATATATGTGAAGACACATGACGACAACAGATTTTTAAAATTCAATCAACACATGGCCAAGCATGACAGAGATGTTGGAATGAACAAGCAAGGGCTTTAAAACAGTTCTTATAGGAATGGGAAGGGGGTCTCAGGATGGGAGAGGAGAGAGGAGTGAGGAGTGAGGAGAGAGTACAGGAAGGATGATTGGTCACGATCAATGCATAACACCTGTGCATGAAAAATCACAGGGAATCCATCCGTTTGTTGTTATATCATCATATCACAATGTTTTAAAATATAATATGGACTCAAGAAAATAGAGAAATTTTTCACTAAAAAAATGGAAATCTGAATAAAACCATCTGGAAACTCTAGAACTAAAATAGTCTATACATGAAATAAAGAAAAATAATCATTAGGTGGGCTTAACAACAAGTTGGATAATATAGAAGAAAAAATTATTGAACTTGAAGAAGGGCAATATAAACTGCCTGAACTGAATTATAGAAAAACGGCTGGTGAAAATGAACAAAGCCTTCTTGATTGGTGGGATAGTGTGAGGTGGTGTGACATCTGTGAAACTGGAGTTCCAATAAGAGGGGACAGAGTGAGGCAGAAAAATATTTGAATAATAGCTGAAAAAATTAAAAATTTGATGAAAAGAATGTTATCCCATAAATCTAAGAACATCAGTGAATTCCAAATAATATAAAAACAAAACAATAATAATAACAACAAAAAAATCACTGCTAGGCTTATATCATAGTGAAACTTCTGAAAACCAAGGATCAAAAAGAAAAGTCTTTGCTGGGTGCTATGGTGCATGCCTGTAATCCCAGCAGCTCAGGAGGCTGAGGAAAGAGGACTGTGAGTTCAAAGCCCGCCTCAGCAACTTAGCAAGGCCCTAAGCAACTCAGGGAGACCCTGTCTCTAAATAAAATTTCTTTTTTTTTTTTAAAGGGTTGGGGATGTGGCTCAGTGACTTGGATCCAGTTCCCAGTACAAAAAAAAAAAAATTAAAAAAAATAACATAAAATAAATTTAAAAAGAGAAAAATAACTCACTCTGCACAAGATTCTAGGGAACAGTAATGATGACTTCTCAACAAGCCAGAAAACAAGAGATGGCATCTTCCCAGGCTGAAAGAAATAAAACCTGTTAACCTGGAAAGAGAAACTGAATGAAACGCTTTGTTTGTTTGTTTGTTTTGTTTTGTTTTTTAATGAAAGGAAAAAATAAAGCAAGAAGGAAAGAATAGAGGGATAGTGGAGGGAGGAAAAAAAGTGATAAGAAGAGAGTAACTTTGTCAAATAAAAGCTGAGAGAATTTGTCAGTGTATGTATGTATCATAAGACAAGTTGAAATAGGTTCTTCAGGCTGAAGGAAGTGATGCCAGACAGAAACTCAGATCAACAAGAAAAATGAATGGCTGTTAGTGGTAAATGTAGGTAAACAGAAACTACTTTTTCCATAGTCATTATTTAATGAGTAAGAATTAGATGCATAGCTGAGTGCCTTGCAGTACTCTAAGAGTTAGGAAATCTAGGGTCTAGTCCACTCATGATTCTATCATGGGCCAGGTAGGATTCTAACACAGGATGTTCCTCTCGTAATGGTAAATATCCAAGAACTAGTTTTTTTAAATCATTACCAAATACCTTAAAGAGGTTATCTGCCCATTGCTTCTCAAATTTTAATATGCATATGAAATCACCTGGGAATCTCATTAAATGTAAGCAATAATAATAAAGCTTGTGATTTTGGTTAAAAAAATAGACAAATATATCAACCAAATAGGATGAAAATGTATCACTTTGTAAAGCTCACTTCTAACTGGTTACTTTTAACCTTTGTACTTGTGCTTTATACTTAAAGCATTGTATGAACTGTCTAGAGTTGGTTCTTGTCTTTTTACTCAGTTTCATAATCTCTGCTTTTTTAACTGAAATATTTAGTCCAATTACATTTAATATAATTTTGAAATTTGATTTATATCTACCATTTTGCTATTTGTTTTCTCTATTTTGTCCCATTTTTTGTTTTGTTGTTTCTTTTTTCTTTTTTCCTTCCTTCTTTTGACTTGTTGAGAATTTATATATATGACATTTTATCTCCCCTATTGGCTTAAAGCTATACTTCCATCTTATTTTTTAATGGATGACATAGGAATTGAAAGATACATACTTTACATAGTAAGAATCTATGAATCTATGACCTCACAGAATATCACAATATGTGTGGTATAAAAAACTTCCAAAAGTATACTTCTAATTCCCAAACTTGTTCAGTATTGTCCAAAAGCATGTACTACTGTTATACTTCTATATATATTAAAAAGTACCATGGTAAATTTTCTTATTTTTGCTTTAAAAAGTCAACTGATTTTTTTTTAATTAAAGAAAGTTAATAGAAGAACAATTCTGGAAAACTTCCTATAGTAATCAGTAAACTGTCTGATTACTGTATTTTCCAAGCATAGTATGTAAAGTCCTTAATTTGGCTTACCAGCAGTGAGGAAATCCTTCAGTGAAGTCACTGCTACTGTCCTGATGGCTATCCTTAGAGCATCTCTAAAAGTCACACTGGAGAAAGGGGAGAGCAGGATGCTAGAGAGGAATAATACTAGCCAGAGGCTGAAAGAATGAGCCCACGCTGTCTTTTTTTTAATTATTATTATTTTATTAAACTTCTCTTTTTTTGTGAAGTATAACTTGAAGAGTTATATTTCTTTTTACAAAGCAAGCTGTAAGACATTTGGAAGTTAGTTCATCCAGGGAGATGCTGATAATTACATTTGAATTGTCAGTAATTCCCGTTCTAGCTCCAGAAAGCAAAAATGCAAACACTGAAGAATGAATCTTTACTTAAGATCTCTGTGGGCAGAAAGAAATTTGTTTCCTCTCAAGGTCAATGATGATTTAATGATATATTACATGAAGGATTATATTTTTATAATTACATCCCATTTTGAGATCTTATTTTTTATGTAGAAAACGGAGTTTGTCTGAAATCTGCAAATGTCATATTTGAGTTGAAATTGCATTTTACTTACCATAAATATGTACTATCTAACAATCTGTTTGCAATGACCATGTATCTCAATTAAAATACATGTCCACATTACAGTGTAAATCTGTATTTAGTTTAGATATTCTTGAATTTTATAAGAATAGAAAGCCTATTTCAGAAATTTTTATAATAAAAATAGAAACCTTGTTAACATCATATAAATCATGCTCAATGTGAAAAAGAAAATTGGGGCCATCTTAATAGTACCCTTTCTTGGCACAGAGTGCTAAAGCACTGGTATGTAAGCACTGTTTTGTTTTTGTTTTTCTTTTCTTTTCTTTTTCTTTTGTCTTTTTAATCTTCAAATGTTACTAAATTTCATAGTACTTCTTTGGAAATACTGTGGCTTTTGGCTCCCTGGCTCTGTGTTATATCCCAATAGAGATAACAATTCCTAGCCATTCTTTGCATTCTTGGGCTGTCCTTGACTGTGTTTCTTTACCTCCTGGGCTGTGTGACACCACTCCTTCAAATATGGCCTCATGTTTGTGACTACTGTGTCAAATTATTGGGTCTGGATGCCCCTCCAGCTATTTACCGGACTGAACTTGTGAGAAGCCCACACAGTTGTCAGAGTCATGGTGCTCTACTCTTAGGTTAAATCATTCTGGTGGTATCCAAAACACTTCTGGTAGAAGAACTATTTTTTTTTCTCTTTTGAATTAATGAAGCAGAAACTTAAGCTGTGAGCAATGTCTGTAAATAGACTTTGCTCTTTTATGTAGAATGGCCTCCATGTTAGCACCGGCAAGAAGATATGTATTAGTTTTATGATATTGGTGCTTGTGCAGAGTAATGGCTGGAAAACAAGGTGGGTTTTTAATTTCTTATTAGTTAGTCTTGATTAATGATATTCATGTGAGGGTTTATGGTATTAGGTTAAACCACATAAAATTGCTAATTGTGTAGATAATTAAGTATGGTTCAACGAAGTAGCTTCAGTTCTAGGAGACAAGACATTTTTAGTTAATTTCCTCTATATCATTGTGAATGCATTACAAATATTTTAAATTAATTCATATAATTTAAAACTCAGAACTCAAAAGGCAAGATTCGTTTTGATCTTATTGCTGTTTCTGCTCAGGGTCACTGCTCCCATGCTCTCAAGGAAAATGGAGACTCTCTATACAGAACATCTCCTGACGTCGGCCGTTCTATAGCCCCTTGAGAGGCAAGCAAGTAAAAACACAAATATTACTTATTTGATTGTGAGCTAAAGACATGTTTAAAACCTTCTAACAATACTCTGAATTGGCAGCTGTTCCTTTATGAATTTTTATGAATTCTCTTTTTCTGTAGAGGAGACAATCCATCACAGGAATATATTAGCAATACAGAAATGCCTTTCCCCTCCCCCTTCCTCCATATTTCTCTGTTTCAGTTTCCTCTGTACAGAAAGAGAATTCTGGTAGCTTTGGCTGAGACTTTTCAGTCAAAAATGCTTCCAAATAGAAACCAAGACCTATTTTCAAGACAGACCTTCTAAAATTATCTTCAGGTAAGTTACCTTTCAGATGTCATCCCTTATAGCTAAAAGTAAACACGTTTGATTTAATCATGTTGATCAAAATGTACTTGCATTCAAGTGTTCTTATATATCAGTACTCCTGGATGGATTTGAATTATATTGACAGAAAACATTCATTTCCTCACATTCTCAAATACCAAGCAGGTTTCAGAACCTGGTCTTCAGCATGGTTGTTTTGGAAAAAAAAAAAAAAATGTTAATTCCACCAAGGCTTGATCTTGTTTTTCCTTTATTCTTTAAGCCAGAAGCAATTACTTTTCATTTCAGGATTAAGCGCTGTAACGTTGCCACTCGTCGCTGGGGCTCCTGGTTTCAGCATGTCCCCTTGGTTCCCAGCCAGCCTGGGTGTGCAGGTAGCAGCTGGGGCTGGGAGTGCCTCTCCAGCCTGCATTCCTTGGCCATGAATTTTGCAGCCCTGTTTATCTGATGAAGACCTCCCAGTAGTGAATTGCTCATGACATTGTCACACAGACCTTAATGAATGGTTTGGAAAGATACTGAATAATTTCCCCTGGAATGCCAACCAATCTTGAATTTCCCAGCCTATTCATTCTGGCTGATTGCCACAAAGACCTGGTACTGAGATCTCATAAGACCCTTCCTACAGAAAAAAAAAAAAAAAAAAAATCTAACAGGATGTTTTCAAGTTCTCTCTGCTCAGGGAATTTTCAAAAATTATATTTGCCCATACATCGAGTCTCACTTCTCTGCGCTAATTATTCACTTCAAGTTTTATAGCCGTCCCTTGAAATTCTCTAGGGATTAGTTCCAGCGACGCTTATCCCCTCCCACACCAAAATTTGAGAATCTTCATCTCTCTTATATAAAGTGGCATAAGATTTGCCTATAACCCAGACACATCCTCCCATACGCTTTAAATCATCTCCAGCTTATTTATAATACCTAATACAATGTAAGTGCTATGTAAATAGCTGTCATACTGCATTGTTAGGGAATAATGACAAAAAATGTCTGTACATGTTCAGAATAAATACAATATTTTTTTCTAAATAATTCTGATCTGCAGTTGGTTGAAACCAAGCATGCATATAACCTGAGGATTTGGAGGTGGACTGTACATAATCTACCCATGCCCTCAACAGCTTGAGCACACAAAGCCCTCTTTTCCTTTTCTTGAAACCCACAGCTTTACTTGTGATAGTTGGGGTAGCTTGATAGCATGGCTTTATTATTATTTCACGTTTTAATTTGCTTTCCCAAACCAGATTGTAAATTCCTTGAGAGGAAAGACCCTGAGAATTAGAAACACAAGACATAGTGGGGTAGGGGGATAAATAGAAAGATCTTTGTTGCTCTAAATACTCCAGAAAATTTGCCTTAACACGCTCAGAAGACTCAAGCTCTTCTGCTAGGTGTGGCTCCTTTCCCCTGCCTGCCCTCTGCTGGAACTGCTAGTGAGCAGTAAGATGGCCAAAGCAGGACATCAACATTGTAAGGGAATGGAAAACAGGGGGCTTCTCTCACTGAAAAACAAGCTGAATACCAATTTGTGAATCCACGGCCTCGATCTTTGGGACTTCTCATTATGTGCCTTTGGATAACTAGCAACCTCACAGTACTCCTTAATTGTTCAACTGTGCACAGGCATGTGATTCTATGTACCCACATGAAATGAACCAAATGTCCCTGCTGGTCCTTTTCCTCCTCCATGTTGTTTCTTCTCCAGAACCATCCAACAGATGGCAGACAGCCAAGCCTGGCTATGGCCCCTCCCAAACACAAATGCCCTCCTGTTTACCAGCCCCTCATACAAAGCCTTCCTTCACCTCCTTCATCTATAAAAGGCATTTACAAAGGTTTGGCAAAGTTGACCAATCTGGTAATGTAACACAGGAGACAGGTCTGAAACTCTAGACTGGTTTCCTGTTTCAAAGGGCAGCAGGATGTGTCAGCTGCTTTGCCCTTGGGGAGGAGAAGTGATCACTCCATGACCTCTCCCTCTGGCAGCCCCACAGGGAGTGTGGGCAGTCTCCCTCCTACCTGCTTGGGGCCAGGTGGCTAGATGTTGTGGAAAAGAGGAGGAAAAACATGAATTCCCCCCCCCCCTTTTTTTTAAATTATTAAAAGAGAGGAATCTCTGGAGAAGCAGAATCCATTAGCTGAATCCATTTCAGTATCTATGGTTAATTAATTTAGGCAGCTTTAATGCAATTTTATTATGTAGCCTTTAAGAGCTGTTCTGGTAAATGCCCATCCCATAAATACTGACTGTACTTTGTATGTATGGTATCCTTCTCGAAGGGTAAATCTGAATTATGAGCTAGAGATCAATCTATCCAGAACTCCAGACAATGAGAAGATGCTTCCTCATATTGTGGACATTGTTGAATATATTCGAAAATGGGAAAAACTGCTCAGATGTGACACTCTACATTTTAAGACTGTGGATGTCAAACCGGTTGCCTCCCAAACATAATTTTGATGACCAGTTTCACCAAACAATGCATTAAGTCATTGGCTTCTGAATTTCATTCTGTAAATTAAACATGTATAGTGTTTGAATTACTAGAAGGAATAGCACAGTTAGCCAATAAACATTTCTTATAATATGACAAAATTTTAATTGATTATATATACTAACACTGATTCATATCTAAGACTTCATCAATAAATTGTCCATTTTAAAAATATGTTTCTGGAAACAACAATGAAGAAATGCCAAGTTTCAAAAGCAATGTCATTAAGGGGAACAGGTCTAGCATTCCGGGCACATGTTTAACTAAATTATAGTCAATAACTTGTGGCTCCACCTTATGAACTTACTCTCTTGGAATGTCAGAATTTAAAAAAGAAAATATTTGGATTTCACTATTTAAAAGGTGTCCTTTATTTGTTCAATATTACAGCAACCTCTGATGTTATTTTAAAATATTTATTTTGTCACTCTGACAGCCTTCTTTTACATTGCTGTTGAATTTTAATTTTGTTTACAGTACTACATTTCAATAGTTGGCTTCAGATTAAATGACTATTAGTATTTGTGATGATTTTATTAATTAGTTATTTTTTGAAAAATATATTAAGCTGAAAGTTACTCCAAAATAGAAGCTCTAAGAATCACGATTACTGGGTAAATGTTAACTTTAAGTCATTTATTAATTTCACTCACTCAATAAAAATATATTTAATACATGTCAGGACTGACTCATCCATAACTCAAAGCAGGGCCATGGTTTGAATGTTCCCTCCAAAATGTATGTTGAAACTCAATTATCATTGTAATAGTCTTAGGAACTGGGACTTTTAGAAGGTGATTAGGTTGTAAAGTCTCTGCCCTTAAGAACAGATTAATTCTGTTATCTCCTAATTTTTATAAAGTATCTAGCTTGTGATATTCTGTTATAGCAGCTGAAAAAGGACTAAGATATTGAGAAAGGTAGGCATAGCTTCAGGGGCCCACAGTACTTAATGGGACTTATGAAATTGTTTTAATTTCTTTTAAAATCATAAGAAAAAATAAAATTTTGGGTCAAAGAAAATGTTTAGAAACAGTCATCTCTTATTATCCTTAGGGGATTTGTTCCAGGATTCCCCCTG
Organism: Marmota marmota marmota; assembly: GCF_001458135.2. NCBI lineage: Eukaryota > Metazoa > Chordata > Mammalia > Rodentia > Sciuridae > Marmota > Marmota marmota. The sequence goes on from NW_026000080.1 coordinate 3,561,636, forward strand.
AATCTCAAAATCCATAGATGCTCAAGTCTCTTATATGAAATGACAGAGGATTTGTGCATAACCTATGTACATCCTCCTGTGTACTTTAACTCACCTTTAGGTTATTTATAATGCCTAATACAACACTGTGTAAATATTTCTTATGCTGTGTTGTTTATGAAATAATAACAAGAAAAAAATCTGTAGATATTCAGTGCAGATGTGTTTTTTTTTTAAAAGTATTTTTGATCCACAGTTGGTGGAATCCATGGATGCAGAACCCATGGATACAAAAGAATGACTATATAACATTTATATATTTATTTTTATATTAATATGGTTATAAAATATATTTTAAAATATCTTTAATGAAGAGCAGGGCCCTTGAAGGCAAAAGTTTCCAGGTGCCACAAAAGTCACTCTGCAACCCAGTGTACTCTATGGCAAATTTTATCTATACTAGAGTCTAGGGATAAGAAGATGATTAGGACAGAGTTAATGTACCCAAAGTACTCTAAGAGTCTAATGAGTAAAATAGACTTTATATCTATCTATCTATCTACCTACCTATCTACACACATATATAGATATAGACATATTTTATAAGGTTGTTTTTAAAAAATTGAACCAGTAATTATAGGCTGAAAGATATGAAGATTTTATTATAAAATGTCACTTAACACATAAACTAGTCTTATCCTTTCAGTTAAACTTGTGTAAAAGTAGGGTTCGCGTATATTATAATGCTACATAGACAGAGTAACCATATATGATTGTTCATCTCAAACACCACTGGTATTACCGTCCAGATCTGTAAGTCAAAATATTCAGATTTTATAAATACCATTTAACAATAAGGTCACAAAGGAAATTTGGTGTCTTGCGTAGTAATGGTCCAATGAGGAAGATGAGAATGAGATATGGTTTTCCCTAGCTGAGCTAATCTTACTTACTTAAGTCATTTGAGTTTTATTGAGGCCTCAGAAATGGAACAGAATCTTGGCTGCACTTTCCCTCTTCATAAAATGTCTCATTTAGATGAGATCCAGCATTTATTTTTTTCAATTACTGTTTCTAATGCCATAATTAGAGTAGTCAGAATGTTCTCCTTAACTTAAATCTTGTTAATATTTGAGTCCATTTTCACATTTTTTGTTGTCAATTAGAGAATGATTTTGGAACATTTTCTGTATTTAGAGCAATTCTACCTATATTATCTTGTTACACACACAAAAGCGTTTGAATAAGTAGGACATCATAGAACACCAGAAACACTGAGCACAGGCTCAGGCAAACGTGGCTATGAATCTGAATTCTGCCAATCAAGCTATATGACCTTGGTCATTTCATTTAACCTCATTTGCATCTCAGTTTGTTCATCTATAAAACGGGGACCATTCTATGTGCCTCACAAAGTTGCTGTAAGAATTAAAATAATATCTGTTGAATATTAGACCAGTACTTGGAATATAGTAGATGTTAAATAAGTAGTTGCTCTTGTTATTAGCCATGTTTTATAAAGTAGGAAACTGAAACACAGACATATCGAATACTTAGGCCAGCTTCAGGGTGGGGAGTCATGGGTGGCACCTACAGGCAAATATTAGCCTTAGTTTTAACCACATTTTGACAGAAAGAGTGTGAGATACAAGTGCAGAAGCAAATTTATAGATTTGATCACATCGAATCAACCAGGTGATCAATATACGGGCATATCATTGATCACATTGTAAGTATAAGGCACTTTGTGTACAGCTGAGCTAGTGGGGATTGCAAATGTCAGAATCTCAAGTTGCTTACACAAAAAGGAGAATTTGCTGGCTGATATCATCCAAACACAGAGGTGGGAGGGTGATGCTGCAGATGTCTGGATTCAGTGGCAAGAACCCTTCTAGGACTTATACTTTGAGACTGGTTCAATTAAATGCACATGTCACCCTTGTCATGAGGCTAGATAAAGCTACAATGAGCAAGCAAAAATAGTAGCATTTAATTTCTACAAGTTATAATAGAGAGCAAGGTGCAGTGGAACACACCTGTAATTCCAGTGACTTGGTAGGCTGAAGCAGGAGGATCTTGAGTGCAAAGCCAGCTTCAGCAGCTTAGTGAGGCCCTAAGCAACTCAGCAAGACTCTGTTTCTAAATAAAATATAAAAGTGGGGGTGGGGCACTGGGGATGTTGCTCTGTGGTTCAGCACCCCTGGGTTCAGTTCCCAGTGCCCCCCCCCAAAAAAAAAAGAAGAAGAAGAAAGATGTAATGGAGAAATTAATATTTTAATTAATTAATTTAAAAGATAGAATTGACTGAAAAAGGCAAGACCCTAGAATTTCAGAATATCCAGCTGAGATATCTTCAAGAGGTCTGAGTGGACATGTTTGTACATTGCTCGGCTAAGAAGAGAAACCTATCATACATCCCAATTGTGTTCTTAGACTGCAGACTTAAATTTCTTTCTTAACATGCCTACTTTTTAAAGAAGAAAGTTGTGATGCTTTGGTATTATCTTAGAGAAAGCAGAACTCTTTAAAGAAGCTGGACGGCAGAGCGACATCTCTGTGATTTAAATAGTTGCAGGATGTCTTGTCCTGTTGGGAAGAAGCATTATTCTAACAGATTGCTTAATGCTTTGTCTTCCTGAGTGTGCGGTGGGAGCAGGGACTCAGAGCAGACTCATAAATTGGATTGTATAGTGCATGAGCTTTTCTTAATGTCTTTGCTGGGGTTATTTAAGACATTGAACTGTTGGTCTTGTCTCCAGTGGGTTAACAGCCACTCACCATTACATTAAGGGGAGGATCATTACACTGGCTTAGAGGTGTCTTGACTTTTTATGTCAACATCATCATTCCCTACTTGCTTCACATTTCTCCTGTGAGTTTGCCCCTTAACTTCAAGGTTACCTTGATTTGTTTCAGGTCTTTAGTCCTTAATCTTTTTAAACTGTTTTTACCTCAGAATGTTCCTTCCTTTCATGAACTCACTTTTCTGTCTCAAAATTAGATGGGTTTCCTACTCTTTTCCTATGTTAATTTTTTTTCTCTCTCACATCCTTAGGAAACATACTCCGCCCATTACTTCATCTTCTGTTTGCATCTTCAGTTATCACTCTCCACTTATCCACCTACAGAACCATCCCCTTGAGATATCGAATGAGATCTCGCATGGAAAGTGTTCTGTTATTCTAAAATGGAATATAAATATGGAATAGTATCATTATCCTTTCTTCTTCACTGCAAAATCACCTAAAAATTGTCAGTATGAAGTATTTCTTAATTTTACTTTATCACTGTTTGACTCATTACTTAGTGTCTTGAAATCTAAGCTCTGTCTCCTAAAATACTGTGTTGAAGTTCCTTCTCGTAATCCTCTGCCAACATTGGACGCAGTTAGCTACACCCTCCTTTCCTGGTTTCCATTCTCTCTCTTCTTTGGTTCACCTCCACTCCCTCTGACCACTCTTTTCTCCTCTTCAGTCGTCAGCCTTTTCCTTCTACCCGTGAATGTGGGTGATTTCCATTATTTTGTCCTTGTTCTTTTTCATTCTTATAAACCCTTGAAGCCATCTACAGATCTCTTTTCCCCTCAACCTCTATTAAATATCAGCTTGTAGTTTTAACCTAGAAGTCTCACTATCACCCAAACACAATGTATGGATAGTAAAATAAACTCTTATCCCACTCCAAATGTTATGGTCAGGGTGTCCTGTTGGGGTCCAGGTCCTTGGTGTCCAGAAGAAAGAATTGAGCAAGATAAACATAGGTAACAGGCAATGCACAGATTTATTGAAGATGAATATAGCTCTCCGTTAGGTAGAGCAGAGAGTGTGTGTTTATGGGGGGGTTGTGTTCAAGCCCTGATCTGTGAAATTGGTGTCTTATATGTTGAGCTGTGAGGTGTTCTTCCCTTTATGGATCTGATTGAAGACCTTCCTCATTTGCTCCCATAGGTTACCTTGTGATACCTGATTAGAATACTGTCCAATTTACCTCCATTGGTCATTGTAAAATACCAAACCTGTGGTGGGAGTTGTCATGGTAATGGAGTTTATTGTAAACAGGGATAGGACTCATCCCCTTGTCTTGTCCTCCACAAACTTCTAATACCCTGTCTCCGCCATCTTGGTGTCCCTGAACTCCTTACCTAACACAAATATCTTCCACCCTCTCTCAGTCAAGTGTTATTCAAGGATCCGATTCTTTTTTTTTTTTTTTTGTGATGCTGGGGATTGAACCTAGGGCCTTGTGCATGCCAGGCAAGCACTCTACCAACTGAGCTATATCCCCAGCCCCCAGGAATCCAATTCTAACCATATTTTAAGTGCATGCTGTTCTGTTCTTCCCGTCACTGTCTTCCCACTCTGCCTTCAGAGAGCAATAGTTCAGGCCTCTGCATTTTGCTCTTAGTTTGTCCAGGAGAATTTTGTGGCCATACTTTTTCTCTTTTTCAGTGTTGGTTCTTTCCCTTTTTAGAACTGAATAACCATCTGAACTTAATTTATAGAATGCACTAAATATTTTTCTATCTAATACCTTTCTCAGAACCTAAAGATACACTAAAAATGTTTAGAAAGGTTTGCATAACAAGCCTGGCAAATAGCAGCCAGGTGTAAGTTGACTGTTGCTTATAAGCAATAACATGACAAAAATGCATTTCATAGCTACATGTCTTTGTTAATATGATTTGCACCTTCAAATACAATCAGACCTTCTTGTCAGAACTTTTCAATCATATTTGATTCAGAAAGCTGAAATTTCGAGAATATAAAGATGTGCTAATGAATATGCACTGAACATATTGCTTGAATTTTGATACTTTTTCCATCAATCATCAGAATGTAATTTCAGCTTATGTCTAATCTTATCAGAAACATCAGTTTTCAATCTCTGGGATTCGAGTCTTCTCATTTTATTTCTGCAGATCCTAATAACAAAGGATACTTAAGGATAGTTTCAGTTTTCCCAGTTTTGACATTAAGGATGTTTGATGTTACAATATCTTACTGTGCGGCTATTAAAAAAGAAAAAGTACATATTTCTGTAATGTGTGTATACAGAAAGATCTCTGTTAGGGATTGAATGTTTATGTCTTCAAAATTCATATATTGAATGTCCTAAACCCAATGTGATAATATTTGGTGATGGGCTTTGGGAGCTAATTAGGGTTAGGTGAGGCTGTATGGCAGAGCTCTCATGATGCAATTAGTGCCTTTATAAGAAAAGACACCAGAGAAGTTGCTGGCTCTCTCTCCATCATGTGAGGACAATAGCGAGAAGGCAACCATTTGCAAGCTGTGAAGAGAAGCAGGCTCTTTCAGCATCCAGAACTGTGAGAAAGTAAGTTTCTGTTTTTAAGCCATCCAATCTATGGTATTTTTTTAAATTTATCTTTTAGTTGTAGTTGGATACAATATATTTATTTTATTTTTATGTGTTGCTGAGGATCGAACCCAGGGCCTCTCACGTGCTAGATGAGCGCTCTACCACTGAGCCACAATCCCAGCCTCAATCTATGGTATTTTGTTGTGGCAGACTGAACTGTCTAGTATAATCTCCAAGATTTATTTTTAAGTGGGGAGACAAGGGTGCCAAAATAATATCATAATTGGGGTAAAAAAGACAAGAGCTGGGTGCAATGGTACATGCCTGTAATCCCAGGGCTGGGGAAGTTGAGACAGAAGGATCACAAGTTTAAGGCAAGCTTCAGCAATTTAGGGAGGCCCTAAACAACTTAGTGAGACCCTGTCTCAAAATTAAAAACAAAAGGGCTGGGGATGTGGCTCAACTGGTAAATCGCCTCTGGGTTAAATCTCTAATTCCAAAGAGAGAGAGAGAGAGAGAGAAGAAAATAATCTAGGCTTGGACTGTCTTACAGACATATTTTTTAAATCTTGGGAAGTGCAAATGAGAAACTGGTAATGTTGATAGCCTGTCGTGCAAGGATAGGAACTTGGCAGATAGATGACAGAGGGGGAAAGGAGCCATTGCTGTTTATCTTTTTAAATTTTTAAATTATTTTTATTTTTGAGGCTTAAACTATGTAAATGTGCTATCAGTTCAAGAAACTAAATAAATAAAATTTACTTGCAGTAATAACAAAAATATTTGTTCTGGAAAAACAAGATTATATTGAAAGAAGAAAAATACTGATTATATTGAAAGAAGGTTATTGAATACCAGGATAAATATAGCAGTTTACTTTTGATGCAGATACAATTTGAACAAGATGAATGATTAGGAGAAGTTGTATTAAATTGCTTCTTAGTTCTTTTATAATGTAGGCAGTTCTTATTGTCTATTTTCCTTTCTTGGATCTGCACTGGTTCCTGCAAGCAGAGCTTAGGGCCCCACATGGGATACATATAACTGGAAGGTGATGAACAAGATCTCTACTACTCTCAGTAATTCCAGATGGTCTCTGACAGTAAAGCCTTCTCCTTCAACTTTCTTTGGGTGGTGGTTGTAGAGACAAGGACAAAATCTGTCAGGAAAAGAATCCAGTCTTTCCTTTGAAACAGGTTGATGTCTCTTCTAAGGAAACAGATGTAACTCTTCTCACAACTACTTTGTCCAGTTAAATCTCCAGTTGTATCAGGTATATTATGTGATACCACCCTAAAGTGTTTCTCTCATATGCAATCTGATCCCCCTCCTTTTTTTTTGGTACTGGTGATTGAACCCAGAGGCGCTTAACCACTGAGCCACATTCCCAGCCCTTTTTAATATTTTACTGGAGACAGGGCTCGCTAAGTTGCTGAGGCTGGCTTTGAACTCACGATCCTCTTGCCTCAGTCTCTCAAGCCAATGGGATTATGGGTGTGCACCACATCAGGCCTCTGATCACTTCATTTTTGTTCAACATCTGTCTCCATTAGTTTCAGGATAAAATCTAAACTCCAGAATATGATATTCAAAATTCCTGATCATTTCTGCCTATCTCTTTATCCCCATCTACTCATTTTTTGCTGTTTCTTCTGGACCCCAACGTGCCTTTTTTTCTCAAGCCTAGAGTGAGAAAGTGCCATTTACATTCTCTGGACCACCTTTCTGTTTGTTGCTTTTGATAATGCTTCTCCAAATTGAGGTATCACCTTATATTTATTGAATGCCATTGAGATTCTCTATGTGTTCTTTCCTGTCCATCAAACATAAGAAGTACAGGAGTCATTTTGCACCTCTGATACTGGCATCAAGTATGTTCATTTTGCACCTCTGATACTGGCATCAAGTAGGCACTTGATGGTTGAATGAATGAATAAATATATAGTCTGGCTGAAGTTTTAACCGTAGAAATTTTATAGCAACCTATAACAAAATCCAAACCAAGACTTGGGGAAAATGCTCAGCAGCAGGATTCTGTCTGCAATTTCAGAGTATTATTCAACCTCAGATTGACTTGTAAGAGATGAAATATATCAGAAAAAAATATTTATGAGCCTTTCAATTTTTTGGAAAACTTTCAGTTTTGTAGATTTTTTTGTGTGTGTGGTTTAAAAACTCTACTAGACATCACTTTGATGAACTCATCTGTTTAAGAGCATTTTACTTCTAACATTCTGAAGCCTTAATGACAGCTCTCAATCCAGTGGACTTTCATTCTTATCTCCAGAAAACCACATTTCTTATGGTTTCTTGGTTGTTACATATCTATCAAAACCATCCCATGGAAGTTAGTCTTCAGTTAGAACCTCAAATCCACATTTGCTTGCTAGAGAGCAAGAGTGACAGCCGGGTGAACTCTACCACTGTGTATTTAGATGTGTTTCTCAAAGATATTCTTTTAAAAGTTTGTGTAAGTTTCAGAAAATAAATAAACATATCTTCATAATATTTTTTGTCATGGTTTATTAATTTCAATTGTCCTATGGATGCCATTAAAATGTGTCAAATGATATGTCTAATGTGTTAGTACTCATTTTTCTATAGTAATGAGAACTGTCACTATTGAACTGAGTTCAGTAGACATTTGAGCACAAGCCTGGCACTAATCTCAAATAAGTAGCACATTTGATCTTAGTGACATGTGGCTGAAGGCAAAACTCAAATCCAACAGAATTTGCTGGGCTTTATTTCTGATGCCATTTCTTGCAAAATTTGGAAATAAAAATGATAACAGTCTTGGAAAATTTCTAACAGTTTTATTATTTTACAGTCACTGAATCTGCAAACTCTCTAGATTTTCTGTCCTTAAGGAAACATTGTCTTAATTAAATAGTTAATTAAGCTCTTTTAAGAACCAGCGATTCTCCTGTGGTTTGCTCCTATAATTGCCTCTTCACTCATGAACTAAAGGACTACCTAAGCTGTCTTATTTGTGCTCAATATGTTTTACCTATTTAATTCATGCAATCATTTATCACACAGCTGTAATATCTTTGTTATCAAAATTGGAGGGTATTGGAAGACAAGACCTGAGTATCCTTATTTTCTGTGGAATCCACACAGCATTAAATGGTATTAAGCAGGGAACAATTATTTTAGTGTGATGATGATGGAGACAGGAATTTATAGTAGACTGATAAAATATGAGTTTAACATAGAAAAAAAAGTTATTGAAGCTCTATATGTACTATTCATAGCACACAGTAACCTATATCAGTTACTAAGAAGTTTATTATGGGAAGGCAGTGATGAAAATTTTCAAAACAGGCAACTTCCAGTGAATCATAGGGTGCATGTGTCCCTTCAATTGCTCACCTGCTTTTGCTCAAAGTCTATATGTCAGTTTTTATTTCTCCCATAAGGTAAATTAGCTAATTTTCTGTGAGTTTGTTGTCTGGCAACAGGGTTGCTGAGAGAGGAAGTGGTAATGATCACTAAACTTTACTTTTAGGGGTAATTTTTCAATTAAGATCTTGACAGTCAGCTTACATCAATAAACCAACATGCATCAAACCTGTGAAGATGTTCTTTTGATGTCAAGAGCTCGGTATGGTTAGTTTGACGGTAGAAGATCTCATATCCACATGAGGAAATTAAACGGTCCGTCTTAATGGACTAGCAGAGTGTGAGGAACAAGCCTTAAAGACAAAGAACAGAGTTTTTTTTAGAATTGAAGAATTTAACTTTTGTTCTAGTGCTCTCTCCTGTCAGCCTCATCAGCAGGAAAACTGTCAAGGTTGATTTCAAATGAATCATCTTTTGCAGCACCCCCCACCCAGAACCACTTATCTGTCACTTCTTGGAAATTGCTACTTGCCCTCAGCAATATGCAACAGTAGTTCAGACATTGCACAAAGTTCATTACATTAAAAAAAATTGAAAAAAATCCCACATTATATATTACATGTAAGTAACATTATATATTAAAATAGATGAATAGTTAGATAAATCGATCAATAGATTGATAATAATCTCTCCTAAACTGATTATGTGTCAACAAGTTCAGCAGTTTTACAGTTAAATTCTGAAACCACAGCCTATTTATCACTTCTTGACAGTTGCCTCTACTGTTTTTCCAAAGAGAGATTAGGAAGTATTTGGCTTAGAGATGATCTTTAAAATATGCTAAGAAGTGCATTTTTTAGCTTTATTAACATTACTTCTACCTAGGTGACTCACATGTCTCTTGGTGTTTTTAAATGTTTGCAAACTGAATTTATGGTAATATTTCTTTTTCCTTCAAACCAACTCTAGGTCCCTGAGGCACTTGTGTTTTTAAGACATAGAATTGGAGCATTTTCACTCCTGGAGTGTATGTCTGCCATCAAACATGATGCTAATGTGAATTTTAGTTTTAACTCCTAAAATCAGAGCTAATGTTGAGCTTAACGAGCTGGTTGAATTGAGAATGGACAACGAAGGATGTGTCTGAGTCCCCACATTTTTCATAAAGGTTCACAATTGGGGCTAGGGATGTGGCTCAAGCGGTAGCGCGCTCGCCTGGCATGCGTGCGGCCCGAGTTCGACCCTCAGCACCACATACAAACAAAGATGTTGTGTCCGCCGAAAAATAAAAAATAAAAAAAAATAAAAAATAAAGGTTCACAATCCATTATCTGCAGTTCAAAAATCCAAAGGGGTACAAAAAAGGAGTACTTTTTAGTAACAAATTTGGTGGTCAAATTTGATTCAAAGCTTTATAATCCTTATTCACCTCTTTAATGAGAATATTATTATGTTTGATTATGAGCTTCTGCATAAGATACGCTTACCACATTATTTTCCTAAAATTCAAAAAAGTCAATTTTGAAACATTCTGGCACAAAAGATTTTTGAATAATAATTATTAACTGTACCTTTCCTTAAAATACTAAAGACTTCTGAGAAATCACTAGGAATGGTAGCATATTAAATCTTCCATATTTGGTGGGGGTGGTTAGTTGTTCTCATAATGCTATGTACATTACTATACTATAATGCTTAACATAATGTAGGAATAATTTGTTTTCAATCTTTCAATTTGGACTAGACTTACAACTCTTCTAGAGAGAAATTGTCTTTAAAAACAGTGTTTATTGTTTCTGATTATAACTCAAGAAAATTGTGTATTGAAGAAATTTTGTAAAATACTTAAAAGTTTGAAGAAAATAAAAATCATATGTAATTGTACTTCTAAAAGATAACCAAAGTTGCTATTATATTTCATTAAGTCTTTTTTTCCTACGCATGTTCTCATAGTAAAACTGTGATAATACTCAACTGTTGCTTTCAAAAGCATATTTTTTGATGGCTACAGAGTAGCCCAGAGATAATGTATTCCACAGACATGTTTTTCTACCATGATTTATATAATTATTTCCTTATTGTAGAACTTTCCGATTGTCACCAATTTTTAAAATGATGAAGAGACAATCTGTTTATGAATCAGATTATAGTCATAGTGCCCTATCACAGTCACTTAGTATAAAATTATTGAATTGACTATTTTCATCCAAGATTTTAGCCTGAATAGGTTTATTAGTTTTAGACATTGAGGAGGAATCTGAAAGAATGAACCCTAGGTAGATATATTTGGTTCTGGAAGAGAGTAATTTAAGCCTGGGTTGAGAGAGGAGAATAACAGAGAATTAATTGCTCAGGGTGTGTGGGGTGGGGAGAGAGGAGCATAAAAGAATTTCTAAGATGAATTTCGACTGTGTCACAGTTTAACATACTGACAGAAGTGTTGAACCATCTCTAATGGCTTAGTTCTCCTACGCTTCTGAAGGAGTAGCTCTTTTGTCACATGTTCTGTTTTCTCTTTTAATTGCTCACAGTTCCTATGAGAGCAGACATGTGCTTTGTGAATTTAATTGAATGTCTGCTTTAGAATAGTGTGACAAGGAAATATTATCTTCTTAGATTTAGTATGTGTATGATAGGTACAGTCATTTCTATAAATTCCCAAAGCAGAACTGTGTGAACTTTTCTAAGATGTGTTTCGTCTGACCCAGCACGACTCTCTCAAGCAGGGCCAAGCAGATAGAGGCTGGAAGCATCATTTTTACCCTAAAGGGACTAGGACAAGGTCCAGCAAATCCACTAGCAATTTCTAATCTCCTGGTATTCTAATGTTCCTCACATGAGCCCCACCTGCAGAATGCAGGTTACCATAACATCTAACACTGCCTGTTCTGATTTGTGGCAAAGCTACTCTGCTTTCAGACTGGTGAACACTGTTGCAACACTCAATAAGCAATTAGTGGTGCAAACGCTGGTCATGGTAATATTAATGTTCACCTAATTTGTTTAATTAAGTAGTTAATTTCCGTCTGGTATCTTCATAAAAGAAAAACAAGAGGGAGGAAAAATAATCTCAGATTATTAACTACTTTAAGCTTTTCAGGTGCTAAATCTTGGGCTAAAGTGAATCATGAATCTTTAAAAAGCAAAATATAAAATAGATTTAAAATTATGTTTAGACTATCAAAAGGCAAAGAAGATATATTTTATTTTAAAAAACATTAGTTTAACATATTTCTTAGAATAAATATTATGAAGAGACATAGAATTATATGAAATACAAAATTATACTGTATATGAAGTCCCAAAGACTGTCCTTCAAAATGTTCAGAGCCCATGCTTTTTACATTGACGTTCATTATTCTTCTCTGACAATGTCCAACATTTTCTCTATTTCTAGTTCAGCTGTCAATGACAGTTTCCAATGAATCAGAACAATATTGCAACAACTGAATATTGTAAAGCTCAAGAAACACGAACAAAGTCACAATAGGAAGGATAATCCAGCTGAAAAAATAATCCCTAAAATTAAGATATCGGAAAGGATTCTTGGCAAAATACAAATTAGTGTTGAAAACTTTCTTCTTCTTAAAGATGTATTATGTGATCTTTAGGTTTTCCATAAACATGCAATTCTGATTTTTATAATATGCTTGCCCACCTTCCCTTTAAAATGTTGTACTTATCCTAGCACTCCCACAGGAAAAAAAAATTTTTGCTTTCCAAGACTGTTTCTTTCCTCTCTCTCTCTCTCTCTCTCTCTCTCTATATATATATATATATATATTTAAAAGTTGTTGATAAACCTTTATGTATTTATTATTTATTTATTTATATGTGGTGCTGAGAATCAAACCCAGTGCCTCACATATGGCAGGCAAGCATGCTACTGCTGAGCCCCAGCCACAGCCCTGTTTCTTTATATTTTTGAAGTCTTTTTTTCTTTAAAACCTTTCTACCTTTTTTTTTTTGGCTTTTGAGTTGGCAGATGGCATCATTAACTTTTTTCAATTATAGCAAATACAATAAAATAACTGAACAGAGACTTGAGGCTCACATACCATGGGATAAAAACATAAGCATCCTGATTTACCAAATTATAGATAATCTGTATAGTGTTTTTATTGATGCATATGTTGGTTTTATGGTTGGTATATTTAAATAAATTCCTTGAAAAAAATTAATAAGTAGTTGCATATATGACCTGTGTGAACACAAATTACAATTTTCCTCTAGGTTTTATATCAAAATTGAAGTGAGCACGTGCACATACACACACGGGCACACACACACACACAGTGGATATAGTAGTATGAGTCATATATCATCTCTAAAGAGTTATATAATCTTGGTATGAATTGATTTTTATTTACATTCAAATTACACACTATAATACCACCAGGATATGTTGTATTTTCTGCAGACAATGTTTTTGTATGGTGGCTTTGATGCTGGATATGGAAGAGTTTCATATAAGATGTCTTTAGGTTGTAGCAGACACTCCTGCAATTGTAAAATCTATATTTAAAAAAAGTTCTTTATAACTAGAAGAAGCCAGGCCACATCTCAAGTGCCCTGTGACTGAGGAAGCACACTTAATGTGGAGCCCAAGCCCCTATTTGTGTCAGGGATCTCAGTTGGGAACTGATCCTTAAATTTTAAAGCAAGATTAACAGTATCATGACATTCCAGCACATGGATTTCTATTAATTCTTCAAATGCACCAAGTTCTCTCTCATCCTGTGTCTTTGCTTATAAGTTCTCTTGGATTGGTGTATTCTGTCCACATTGAATCAACTCCTATCCATCTTTCAATGCTCAGCTCAAAAGTCACCTCTGCAGGGGAGTTTTTCTTGATACTCTCAGACATAGTCACTTAAGTCATTGCATCAAAAAGCCTGTTTATGGTACCCAGGCCATATAAAGGGAGCACTTGGACTTTGTTCTGAGGATACTGGAAGCCACTGGAAGATTTAGGCAAGAAAACAGTCATGTTTGCCATTCAGAAAGACCACATTGGATAATTGACTGTTGCAATAATCCAGGAATCCAATAATTGCATTCAGAATAATGTGGTGACAGAATGAATGGAGAAACATGGGTGGATTTGAGTCATTTTTCAGAGTTAAATGTCAGAAAGTGGTGTTTGATTAAACATGGAGGCAAAAAAAAAAAAAAAGCAAAGGATAACCCTTGTGTTACTCACTTGAGAAACTACATCTACGAATGGAATAGGGACTGGGAGAAGAGAAGGAGAAATCCTGGATAGAACATGAGTCTAGCTCTGAGCATGTTGACTTCAGAGTGTCTGTGGGACATCCAACCCACACTATTTCCTAAACTTTTCTGAAGCTCAGCACAAGACCAAAAATGAAGGTTTGAACATTGGTGTCATCAAGCTGGCATTTGAAGTCACAGAACTAGTTTAGCTCACCACAGAAAGGGGCATGTAAAATTCAAAGAAAAGAAATGCAGGGCCAAAAAATTCTGGGAAATACCAACGTTCAAAAGGTAGGAAAGAAGAAAAGCAAGGGAACAGAAGCAGAGACAGAGGCAGACAGAAGAAAAGAAACCAGGAAAGAGCAGTATCATTGAGCAAAGGAGAATTCCTGGGACAATTGTGTACTGATTCTGTTAAAATAATTGTGTGTTAATGCTATAAATGCAAACATGATAATATCCTGGTATGGCTAACCTGAAGTTTCCTTGGTCTTTGTAAGGAAATGAAGCAAGTTCATGTCATAAGAAAATGAAGAAGTCTTATCCAAGCACTGTAGTGTGTGTGTACACATGTAGCAATGTATAGATGCATATATGACAATTCTAACTGTAGTGAAATAGTTATCTTTTTCTGTATTTGAATTACCTTCAGTATGAATGGTCTTTTCTCTCAACCTATTTCTTCCCCACAAGCATACATTTGAGTATGAAATAGTTATTAAAAACCACTTCTGGAAAGATAATGTCACGAAAAGCTGTGACTGAAAAAAAAAAAAGAGCTATGAAAGTTCGGGGCCATGGTCTCCTCTGCATAGCCTTATAATAAATCATGAACTTGTTAAAATTCAACACATTTATATGGTACTTTGTACTTTCAAGAATACTTTATCTCATTAGCCTCTAATGTGGTTGTAATGAGGTAGGTACTCGAGCAGCCATGGATTGTTGCACTGTGCTAAGAGAAAGGGATAGCGGTATGTCTCAGTTCTTCCAAAAGAACTGACAAGAACAGCTTAGAGGAGTAAAAGTTTATTTTGGCTCATAGTTTTAGGAGTTCAGTCCACCATCTTCCGGCTCCATGGCTCTGGGTCCGGAGGTGAGGCAGAACATCAAGGTGGAGGGGAATGGCAGAGGAAACCGACTCAGTTCATGACAGTCCAGGAAGCAGAGAGAGAGAGAGCTCCACTCACCAGGGACAAAATATGAACCCCAGAGTCATGCTCCCAGTGACCTACTTCATCCAGTCACATATTACCTGCCTATAGTTACCACCCAGTTAATTCTATCAGTGGATCAATTCAATTCTCATAAACTAATCATTTTACATCTGAACATTCTTGCTTTGTGTTGCCCATGAACTTTTGGAGAACACCTCATACCTAAACCATAAGACAGCAGATGAAGGGGAAACAGAATTGTGGAAATTCAGAGAAGGAACGTGTTGTTTTCATGGGAGGAAGTGGGGAAAAGAGAAGGCTGAGCTTTGATGGTCCAACAGCACTTACTGAGTACTTTTAGTGTTCCTGTAATTGTGGTGGGCACTTTATATGTTTTCTCATTTGAAGAACTTTGGTATATTGAATGTAGAAATGGACATTTTACAGAGGCAGGTGGATATTTTGGTATTCGTCATCGCACTTGGCACAAGAGCACAATGGCTATTAATGTTAGTGGTGATAATTACTGAATATTTCCTGTGTACCAGAAGTAATGCTAGGGCCCTTTGTACATTTCAACCTCATAACAGCCCTGAGAACAAAGTATTATAACTTCCACTTTACACATACATTCAAGTGACTCATCCAAGGGGAGGACCCTGGTTAAAAAAAAAATCAAATGACATACTGAACTAAGAATTTTAAATATAATGTTTTTAAAAAGAAATGTTTTTAGAGGTATTGCTGGTTAAAGAGAATTAACAAGGAACACTGAGGTACTCAGGGACTATCAAAAATTGAAAACTAATACCACGTCTAGATAGGGATAATGGGGAAAAAATGGCATTATCAGAACCCAGCTGAGAGTCAGAATCACAAAAGAGGATATCAGCAGAAGAAAAGCAAAAAGGGAGTCAGAGCAGTCCTTGAAAGTCAGTTCTCCAGGGCTTTCAGGAAGACAGAAAGTGGTTAACCTTGGACTTGAGCACATGGAAGTTACACAGTGAAGGCAGCCGGGCCAGGTTTCTTTGCATCTAAAACCCATGCCTCCTACACTGCTTTTACATGTTTCTCTATCATATACACAATGTAGCTGCTTAGTAAATACTTGTATAATGAATGAAATCCCAGATGAAAGTTGGAGAAACCAAGCTTGGGGGCTATGTGTCTTGACCTTAGGAACCCAAGCTATGGTTACTCTGAAACTATCTCCCCATATAACTCACTGCGTGCTCATTTGACGAAACATCACTCACTCCTTGGGATGTAAAAGGAACTATATTCAGCAATGACCTTCTTTCACAGTAAAACTTTCTGCAATAATTCTTATGTTGAAACACTTAGGATTTAGTGTAAGACCTATGGTGCTTACTCTTGCAATATTTCTAGCACTTGTGATGGATAAGAACATCATTGAATTTTCCATCTCTTTTAGGATTCCCATCCCCATCCTCAAACACCAGCTTCAATGAAAGTAAATCTTGTATCTGCTACAGGGCAGGAATGTCTGAGATACATGCTATGTAAACTTGACTTCAAAATTCGGGTGCTAGCAATGTTATCAATGGAGAAGAAAAATTGCTTCTATATTCATCAAATCCAGTTCAGAGAATAAAAACAGCTGTTTCAAATACAGGAACTTTATACAGGAAATTGGTTATAAAGGTGTTGAAATGTCTGGAAGACCAAAAGAAGCAATTTGATAATAAGCCCTTCATTATCATTCACAATTACATCCCCAGTGCCTAGCACAGTACCTGGCATGTAGCAATGGCTCAGTAAATATGTATTGGATCTATGATCACATTTGTGGGTGAGATTTAGGCTATCACCCTAAGAAGGCGGCCAGTTCTTTTGGAAAGCATTAGGACACCTGCATGACTCTTGATAATTCCACTGATGTGGATATGTGTTTTGGCCTTTGAAAGAAAATCGTTCAAAGTCTTCTGTTCAAAATGTTTTAATGGATGACATTCATTGAGCCCCTACTGGGCAGCAGGTACTATTCTAAACACTTTTCTAAGCACTTTGAAATATCATCTTCAACATAACCCTAGGATAATGGGTTCGTTATTCCTCATTTTACAGATGAAGATGAAAGTGAGGCAAAGTGCTTTTAAGTAACATCTGAGATCATACAACAAGGAAATGGCAGAGTCAAGCTTTCACGCACAGAGTGCGGTTCCCAAACCTACGATCCTAAGTTCTGTACCATATGTGTCTCCATGGCTTGTGCTGAAAGCTTAGCCTCCCTTTCTACCTTCGTTTCCATTTTATCCACTGCACCCCTACGCTCTACTAGCTAGAGTAGAAATTAGATAGCTGTTTCCCGATCTCATTTGTTCTTCTTCTGGGCCCACAGAAGATCATATTTTCTAGCCCTTCCTCATGGTTGTTGAAGCTGTGGTAATGAATGTAGCCAGAGGAATGTAAGCAGAGGTGACATGCATCCGTGGCAGGCCTGGCCTATAAACCATTCACATTTGGTGCCATTCCCATGTTCTCTCCCTTTCCTTCAGCACGAGGAAGGTGAGCATGGTGAACTAAGATGCGACGTGCTGAAGGGCTGGAGTCACACAACAGAAGAAGGCTGGATCCCTGGATGATGCTTGGAGAAGAGCAGAGAATCAAACAGGAGCATCTGCATTCAACTTTAAGCAAGTGAGAGATAAGCATTGCCAGATTTGCACTGTTATACAGTGGGTTTCCTCCTCCCCTTCCCTTTCCTTCCCCTTTCTCTTCTTTTCTTTCTGAGATGTAACTCAACAAATACCCAATTTGAACGGATCTATTGTCCTTTGAACATGCCTCTGGCTTTTTCCCATAATTTTCTCATTCCCTTCTTCAATTACAGTCTAAAAATTATTCGAGGCCTAAACCAAGGGCAATCATTGACTGTCAGGTACCTTTCTTCCACTCCTGCCAGCTACAATGATAGTTCTTTCTCTCGGCTTCCTGTAGCACTTTGTTATCTACACCTTTCATGTGCGCTTATTGTGGCTCCAATTCTGCATGTCTTGTTTTCCTAATGAGAGTGTAGTCTCTTTAAGGACAAAGATCATGTTTTTATGCTTTCTGTGTGATTCTAAAGTGCATGGCATGGTGTTGTGCCTTGGGAATTTTCCATAAATATGCATGGGGAAAGAAACTTGTAAGTGTATTAAGTTCAATAAAGTCCATTTTTCTAAAAACCATCCTTCATTACTGAAACATGAAGCCATGTAAATTATAATTTATTGGATTTGGTGTTTTTATTATTCTTTTCACCAACTTACACATTTTAACTCTTCTTAACTCCTTAGAGGAGACAGAAGGCAGGCATGCTTATCAAATTTCAGATGGCACAGACTACGAGTAATAAATAATGCACAAAATGACAGAACCAAAACTAGACAAGTTGGGATGTAGCAGATAATATTAAATAGGGATAACTACAAAATTGCATTTTTTAAAACCAGCTGTCCAATTTCAGTATGGAATGACGTGGTTAACACCAATTTACAGGGAGAGACTTTTAGGATTTATTGAATGCTAGGCTGACATGAGCCCAGAGTGGTGCACAGAACCCTGTTCACAGGATGAGGGTGATGATTGGCTGGTAAACTGTTCAGACTCCAAGATACAGGCATAAATGAAGGTTGCTGGATGGTGTCCAATTCAAAGTGGATCAAGCTGCAATGTTGGGTAAAATCTACAATAAATAGGAAACAAAGTCTTATATTTTAATTTGGTCAAGCTAAATATATGGGTTAACTTTCACCTTTGAAATGCTTGTGGGAATCCTCCATCAGAGGACATCATTAAGTAGTTTCTGATGTTAAACTGGTATTAATTGGTCAGGGTTGATCCCCTGAAACTTTTGCTTTAGAAGCAGAACCTAGTCTTAAAGGCTTGTTGTTTTACTTTTGATCCTCCTCCTAGGTGTCAGGATTAGAGTTGTCCTTCAGTGAAGTTGACTAATTTTAGAAGCTGGCAAGTGCTGTCATTTGTAAACTCAATTCTCCTTGGGGAAAGAGTGAGAAAGCACATCCCATCTTCTTTGGGCTCAGCTGGGACAACCATTCTCAAATGCTCATATAGATTTGCTCCTAGAAACCCATACTTCCTGAAAGCTGGGATCAGAGATCTGGCAAGACGACTATAGCCTAGGCCTTGGCACTAGAACTCTGAAAAGTGAATATGGTCTTGGACAGTGTTAACAGAAGCCTAGCATCTGGAACAAGGGTGCTGCTCCAGTCACGCTGGTCAGACCACACACATGAATAATTATTTCCCTTCCAACACCATGATTTAAAAAGGATACAGGCAAATTGGTGCACATCAAAAGGGAGATTACTAGAATGTTGAAGGGACTTAGAAACCAAATCACTAGTGGTGGTTCAGGCTCCAAGACTGAAGGGGGTCAGGATGGAAGGGGGCACCATAAATATTCCAAATATCTTCAGGCATGTGCATGCTATTTTGTCAAAGATTGTTGGAACTTTAGGTAATGCCAGAAAGCAGAACTGGGGCCAGTAGGATGTAAGCTTAAAATGATGTTTTACAGCCATTAGAGATCTTCAAAAATGGAGTCAATTTTGTGAATATGAAAGATTTAAAATATTCAAGTAAAAATTCAATGATTGTCATAGAGTTTTTAGGTGGAATTCAAGACATTGGGCAGGAAGTTAGATAACAGGGTTTCTAATATTTTAGGAGTTGAACAATCTGAATGGTGTGGTACTAGGCATGGTGATGGCTGCCTGTAATCCCAGAGGCTGGGGAGGCTGAGGCAGGAGGATTGGGAGTTCAAAGTCAGCCTTAACAACTTAGTGACACTCTAATCAACTTAGTGAGACTCTGTTTATAAATAAAATACAAAAAAGGGACTGGGGATGTGGCTCAGTGGTTAAGTGCCCCTGTTCAACCCCTGGTACCCAACAACAAAACAAACAAACAAACAAAAACCATTAAAAAATGAGTAGCTGTGGTACAGCATGTGAAGAGAGAAAGTTATTACCTTTAGATTATTTTGGTGTTATAGCCTTTTTTTGTTTTTGTTTTTTTAAGTTCAACCCATCAAAAAGGGTACAATCCATGGATTTTAAAATATGCAACATATGAGAAAAAAATAAAAGCTTTGTATTATTTCAGAAGGAAGAATAGTCTCATAGGGATAAAGAAAAAGAAATGTTCGAGGAATACCACAGGAATTCCAGAGTCTGTACCAATGTGAGGGAAAAAGGCGCAGGGAGGAGGTTGGAAACCCTGCTTCCCACGGACAAGGATCTGATGCTACACACTTGGCACCATTCCAGGTGAGCACAGATCTGTACTGGGAATAATACGCTTGCTCTTTGGCTCGTAGGTCTATTGGCCATGGAGACAAACACTCCAGGATCACACTGTTCTGAGAACTGATTGTCCTGTAAAAAAAAAAAAAAAAAAAAAAAATGCGTTTTTTTCTCTTTCTTGGACTCTTCCTCTTTTTCACGGTTGAGAGGAAATACATTCTTTTTATAATCTCGTGTCTCATGTGGGGTAAGAGGTCAATTTTGGAGGAAGTCAAGGTAATGCAAACTTGAATATAAAAACAGATTGTAAAGCTAGGAACATGGAGGATGTGGGGCGACCTGGGAATAGAAGAGTGTGGTAAAAAAGGTGAAAGTATCCACCAAAGAACCATCCCATCCCTTGCCTCCTGACCACCAAGAAGACCTCCCCGGTCATTTTGTATAGACCACTGCCCAGTCTCCAAGTCCTCTTTAGGGGCAAGTGAAGTGTGCACCTGCGGCGGAATACAGACCAGGTAGGGGTGACTTTTTGCAGAGACCCATCCACCTGCGCACACCACTCGCCCTCGCTGCTTCCTCGGCTGTCTCCCCATCCCCACGCCTGGTGCGGTGCCCCTGGCTACAACTCTCGCTCTGGCTGCCGCAAAACCCCGGAGCGCTGGAGTGGGCGCGCGGGCCGGCGCCCGGAGCACTGGGCATGCTCAGTCGCGCGGGC